>NC_044563.1:74123806-74131429 GCF_007565055.1 Rhinopithecus roxellana
TGCATTGCCATGTGTGAATGCAACCACAGAGTTACACGTTTCTCTTCGTGATCAGTTTGTTAGCACAGTTTTCTGGAAATCTGCAATTAGATACTTCTAGCGCAATGAATAACAGTGACAAATGAAATATCCAGAGATGAAAACTAGAAAGAAGCTTTCTTAGAAACTTCTTGGTGATGTGTGAATTCATCTCACAGAGTTACACTTATGTTTCGTGGAGCAGTCCATTACACTGTCTTTGAGGATCTGAGAAGGGCTTCTTGGATCACTATTGAGGCCTACGCTGATAAAGGAAATTTCATCCGTTCCAAACGTGAAAGAAGCTTTCTCAGAAACTTCTTTCTGATCTGTGAGTTCATCTCACAGATTACAACCTCTGCCTCAAGAAGCAGTTTGCTAACACTCTTTTCGTGGAATCTGCAAAGTGATATTTGGGAGCCTATTGGGGCCCATGGTGATAAAGGAAATATCCTCACATAATAACTAAAGAGAAGCTTTCTGAGAAACTGCATTGCCATGTGTGAATGCAACTCACAGAGTTAACGTTTCTCTTCTGATCAGTTGTTAGCACAGTTTTCTGGAAATCTGCAATTAGATACTTCATAGCGCAATGACATACAGTGACAAAGGAACTATCCACAGATGAAAACTAGAAAGAAGCTTTCTTAGAAACTTCTTGGGATGTGTGAATTCATCTCACAGAGTTACACTTATGTTTCGTGGAGCAGTCCATTAACACTGTCTTTGAGGAATCTGAGAAGGGCTTCTTTGGATCATTTGAGGCCTACGCTGATAAAGGAAATTTCATCCGTTCAAACGTGAAAGAAGCTTTCTGAGAAACTTCTTTCTGATCTGTGAGTTCATCTCACAGAGTTACAACCTCTGCCTCAAGAAGCCAGTTTGCTAACACTCTTTTCGTCGTGGAATCTGCAAAGTGATATTTGGGAGCCTATTGGGGCCCATGGTGATAAAGGAAATATCCTCACATAATAACTAAAGAGAAGCTTTCTGAGAAACTGCATTGCCAGTGTGAATGCAACCCACAGAGTTACACGTTTCTCTTCAGTGATCAGTTTGTTAGCCACGTTTCTGGAAATCTGCAATTAGATTCTTCATTAAGCGCGCAAATGAACATAAACACGTGAGGAAATGGAATATCCACAGATGAAAACTAGAAAGAAGCTTTCTTAGAAACTTCTTGGTGAATGTGTGAATTCGTCTACAACAGAGTTACACTTATTGTTTCGTGGGAGCAGTCCGTTTAACACTGTCTTTGAGGGATTCTGGGAGAAGGGCTTCTTAGAACCACATGAGGCCTACGCTGATAAAGGAAATTTCATCCGTTCAAACCGTGAAAGAAGCTTTCTGAGAAACTTCTTTCTGATCTGTGAGTTCATCTCACAGAGTTACAACCTCTGCCTCAAGAAGCAGTTTGCTAACACTCTTTTCGGGAATCTGCAAAGTGATATTTGGGAGCCTATTGGGGCCCATGGTAATAAGGAAATATCCTCACATATATAACTAAAGAGAAGCTTTCTGAGAAACTGCATTGCCATGTGTGAATGCAACTCACAGACTTACGCCAGTGTTCTTTGGAGCCGTTTCTTTGGACTGTTCCGTGGATTCTGAGAAGTGATATTTCAGATAGCTTTGAAGATAGAGGAGAAAGGAAATATCCTTCAAGAGCAAGCGAACCAAGCTTTGTGAGGAAACTGCTTTGTGATATGTGAATTCATTTCACAGTGTTCTATCACCCGTTCTCGGGGAGTTTCCTAGCACTCATTTTGAGGAATCCGCTCTGATTGTCTTGGATTTTGAATCGCATGCTGAATAAGGAACTATCCTCAGAGAACCTGCAGAGAAGGCTTCTCAAAAAACTTCTTGTGTGGTGAATTCAGCCCACAGATGTCCATCATTGTTTCCACTGAGAACTCGCTAGCAGAATTTTCGCAGAATCTGCAATAGGACACCCGGTGGCGCTCCAAGACCACAAATAACCTCGTCTTACTAAAGAAAGAAGCTTTCTGAGAAACGCTATGTGATGTGTGAATTCAACTCACTAAGTTGCAGCGGTATTTCGTGGGGCCGTGGCCTAGGCCTATTTGTGTGGAATCTGAGAACAGATATTCCCGATCCCTTTGAAAACAATGGGCCAATGGAAACATCTTCCAATAAAATGAGAAAGAAGCTTTCTGAGAAACTTCTTTCTGATCTGTGAGTTCATCTCACAGAGTTACAACCTCTGCCTCAAGAAGCAGTTTGCTAACACTTTTCGTGGAATCTGCAAAGTGATATTTGGGAGCCTATTGGGGCCCATGGTATAAAGGAAATATCCTCACATAATAACTAAAGAGAAGCTTTCTGAGAAACTGCATTGCCAGTGTGAATGCAACCACAGAGTTACACGTTTCTCTTCAGTGATCAGTTTGTTAGCACAGTTTTCTGGAAATCTGCAATTAGATACTTCATAGCGCAATGAACATTACAGTGACAAAGGAAATATCCAGAGATGAAAACTAGAAAGAAGCTTTCTTAGAAACTTCTTGGTGATGTGTGAATTCATCTCACAGAGTTACACTTATGTTTCGTGGAGCAGTCCATTAACACTGTCTTTGAGGAATCTGAGAAGGGCTTCTTTGGATCACATTGAGGCCTACGCTGATAAAGGAAATTTCATCCGTTCAAACGTGAAAGAAGCTTTCTGAGAAACTTCTTTCTGATCTGTGAGTTCATCTCACAGAGTTACAACCTCTGCCTCAAGAAGCAGTTTGCTAACACTCTTTTCGTGGAATCTGCAAAGTGATATTTGGGAGCCTATTGGGGCCCATGGTGATAAAGGAAATATCCTCACATAATAACTAAAGAGAAGCTTTCTGAGAAACTGCATTGCCATGTGTGAATGCAACTCACAGAGTTACACTTCTCTTCAGTGATCAGTTTGTTAGCACAGTTTTCTGGAAATCTGCAATTAGATACTTCATAGCGCAATGAACATTACAGTGACAAAGGAAATATCCACAGATGAAAACTAGAAAGAAGCTTTCTTAGAAACTTCTTGGTGATGTGTGAATTCATCTCACAGAGTTACACTTATGTTTCGTGGAGCAGTCCATTAACACTGTCTTTGAGGAATCTGAGAAGGGCTTCTTTGGATCATATTGAGGCCTACGCTGATAAAGGAAATTTCATCCGTTCAAACGTGAAAGAAGCTTTCTGAGAAACTTCTTTCTGATCTGTGAGTTCATCTCACAGAGTTACAACCTCTGCCTCAAGAAGCAGTTTGCTAACACTCTTTTCGTGGAATCTGCAAAGTGATATTTGGGAGCCTATTGGGGCCCATGGTGATAAAGGAAATATCCTCACATAATAACTAAAGAGAAGCTTTCTGAGAAACTGCATTGCCAGTGTGAATGCAACTCACAGAGTTACACGTTTCTCTCAGTGATCAGTTTGTTAGCACAGTTTTCTGGAAATCTGCAATTAGATACTTCATAGCGCAATGAACATTACAGTGACAAAGGAAATATCCAGAGATGAAAACTAGAAAGAAGCTTTCTTAGAAACTTCTTGGTGATGTGTGAATTCATCTCACAGAGTTACACTTATGTTTCGTGGAGCAGTCCATTAACACTGTCTTTGAGGAATCTGAGAAGGGCTTCTTTGGATCATTGAGGCCTACGCTGATAAAGGAAATTTCATCCGTTCAAAACGTGAAAGAAGCTTTCTGAGAAACTTCTTTCTGATCTGTGAGTTCATCTCACAGAGTTACAACCTCTGCCTCAAGAAGCAGTTTGCTAACACTCTTTTCGTGGAATCTGCAAAGTGATATTTGGGAGCCTATTGGGGCCCATGGTGATAAAGGAAATATCCTCACATAATAACTAAAGAGAAGCTTTCTGAGAAACTGCATTGCCATGTGTGAATGCAACTCACAGACTTACGCCAGTGTTCTTTGGAGCCGTTTCTTTGGACTGTTTCCGTGGATTCTGAGAAGTGATATTTCAGATAGCTTTGAAGAATAGAAGGAGAAAGGAAATATCCTTCAAGAGAAAGCGGAACCAAGCTTTGTGAGAAACTGCTTTGTGATATGTGAATTCATTCAACAGTGTTCTATCACCCGTTCTCGGGGGAGTTTCCTAGCACTCATTTTGAGGAATCTCAGATGTGATGTCTTGGATATCGTTGAATCGCATGCTGAATAAGGAACTATCCTCAGAGAAACCTGCAGAGAAGGCTTCTCAAAAACTTCTTTGTTGTGGGTGAATTCAGCCCACAGATGTCCATCATTGTTTCCACTGAGAAACTCGCTAGCAGAATTTTCGCAGAATCTGCAATAGGACACACGGTGGCGCTCCAAGACCACAAATAACCTCGTCTTACTAAAGAAAGAAGCTTTCTGAGAAACGCTATGTGATGTGTGAATTCAACTCACTAAGTTGCAGCGGTATTTCGTGGGGCCGTGGCCTAGGCCTATTTGTGTGGAATCTGAGAACAGATATTCCCGATCCCTTTGAAAACAATGGGGCCAATGGAAACATCTTCCAATAAAATGAGAAAGAAGCTTTCTGAGAAACTTCTTTCTGATCTGTGAGTTCATCTCACAGAGTTACAACCTCTGCCTCAAGAAGCAGTTTGCTAACACTCTTTTCGTGGAATCTGCAAAGTGATATTTGGGAGCCTATTGGGGCCCATGGTGATAAAGGAAATATCCTCACATAATAACTAAAGAGAAGCTTTCTGAGAAACTGCATTGCCATGTGTGAATGCAACTCACAGAGTTACACGTTTCTCTTCAGTGATCAGTTTGTTAGCACAGTTTTCTGGAAATCTGCAATTAGATACTTCATAGCGCAATGAACATTACAGTGACAAAGGAAATATCCAGAGATGAAAACTAGAAAGAAGCTTTCTTAGAAACTTCTTGGTGATGTGTGAATTCATCTCACAGAGTTACACTTATGTTTCGTGGAGCAGTCCATTAACACTGTCTTTGAGGAATCTGAGAAGGGCTTCTTTGGATCATTGAGGCCTACGCTGATAAAGGAAATTTCATCCGTTCAAAACGTGAAAGAAGCTTTCTGAGAAACTTCTTTCTGATCTGTGAGTTCATCTCACAGAGTTACAACCTCTGCCTCAAGAAGCAGTTTGCTAACACTCTTTTCGTGGAATCTGCAAAGTGATATTTGGGAGCCTATTGGGGCCCATGGTGATAAGGAAATATCCTCACATAATAACTAAAGAGAAGCTTTCTGAGAAACTGCATTGCCATGTGTGAATGCAACTCACAGAGTTACACGTTTCTCTTCAGTGATCAGTTTGTTAGCACAGTTTTCTGGAAATCTGCAATTAGATACTTCATAGCGCAATGAACATTACAGTGACAAAGGAAATATCCACAGATGAAAACTAGAAAGAAGCTTTCTTAGAAACTTCTTGGTGATGTGTGAATTCATCTCACAGAGTTACACTTATGTTTCGTGGAGCAGTCCATTAACACTGTCTTTGAGGAATCTGAGAAGGGCTCTTTGGATCATATTGAGGCCTACGCTGATAAAGGAAATTTCATCCGTTCAAACGTGAAAGAAGCTTTCTGAGAAACTTCTTTCTGATCTGTGAGTTCATCTCACAGAGTTACAACCTCTGCCTCAAGAAGCAGTTTGCTAACACTCTTTTCGTGGAATCTGCAAAGTGATATTTGGGAGCCTATTGGGGACCATGGTGATAAAGGAAATATCCTCACATAATAACTAAAGAGAAGCTTTCTGAGAAACTGCATTGCCAGTGTGAATGCAACCACAGAGTTACACGTTTCTCTTCAGTGATCAGTTTGTTAGCACAGTTTTCTGGAAATCTGCAATTAGATACTTCATAGCGCAATGAACATTACAGTGACAAAGGAAATATCCACAGATGAAAACTAGAAAGAAGCTTTCTTAGAAACTTCTTGGTGATGTGTGAATTCATCTCACAGAGTTACACTTATGTTTCGTGGAGCAGTCCATTAACACTGTCTTTGAGGAATCTGAGAAGGGCTTCTTTGGATCACATTGAGGCCTACGCTGATAAAGGAAATTTCATCCGTTCAAACGTGAAAGAAGCTTTCTGAGAAACTTCTTTCTGATCTGTGAGTTCATCTCACAGAGTTACAACCTCTGCCTCAAGAAGCAGTTTGCTAACACTCTTTTCGTGGAATCTGCAAAGTGATATTTGGGAGCCTATTGGGGCCCATGGTGATAAAGGAAATATCCTCACATAATAACTAAAGAGAAGCTTTCTGAGAAACTGCATTGCCATGTGTGAATGCAACTCACAGACTTACGCCAGTGTTCTTTGGAGCCGTTTCTTTGGACTGTTTCCGTGGATTCTGAGAAGTGATATTTCAGATAGCTTTGAAGAATAGAAGGAGAAAGGAAATATCCTTCAAGAGAAAGCGGAACCAAGCTTTGTGAGAAACTGCTTTGTGATATGTGAATTCATTTCACAGTGTTCTATCACCCGTTCTCGGGGAGTTTCCTAGCACTCATTTTGAGGAATCTCAGATGTGATGTCTTGGATATCGTTGAATCGCATGCTGAATAAGGAACTATCCTCAGAGAAACCTGCAGAGAAGGCTTCTCAAAAACTTCTTTGTTGTGGGTGAATTCAGCCCACAGATGTCCATCATTGTTTCCACTGAGAAACTCGCTAGCAGAATTTTCGCAGAATCTGCAATAGGACACACGGTGGCGCTCCAAGACCACAAATAACCTCGTCTTACTAAAGAAAGAAGCTTTCTGAGAAACGCTATGTGATGTGTGAATTCAACTCACTAAGTTGCAGCGGTATTTCGTGGGGCCGTGGCCTAGGCCTATTTGTGTGGAATCTGAGAACAGATATTCCCGATCCCTTTGAAAACAATGGGGCCAATGGAAACATCTTCCAATAAAAATGAGAAAGAAGCTTTCTGAGAAACTTCTTTCTGATCTGTGAGTTCATCTCACAGAGTTACAACCTCTGCCTCAAGAAGCAGTTTGCTAACACTCTTTTCGTGGAATCTGCAAAGTGATATTGGGAGCCTATTGGGGCCCATGGCCCATGGTATAAAGGAAATATCCTCACATAATAACTAAAGAGAAGCTTTCTGAGAAACTGCATTGCCAGTGTGAATGCAACCACAGAGTTACACGTTCTCTTCAGTGATCAGTTTGTTAGCACAGTTTTCTGGAAATCTGCAATTAGATACTTCATAGCGCAATGAACATTACAGTGACAAAGGAAATATCCAGAGATGAAAACTAGAAAGAAGCTTTCTTAGAAACTTCTTGGTGATGTGTGAATTCATCTCACAGAGTTACACTTATGTTTCGTGGAGCAGTCCATTAACACTGTCTTTGAGGAATCTGAGAAGGGCTTCTTTGGATCACTTGAGGCCTACGCTGATAAAGGAAATTTCATCCGTTCAAACGTGAAAGAAGCTTTCTGAGAAACTTCTTTCTGATCTGTGAGTTCATCTCACAGAGTTACAACCTCTGCCTCAAGAAGCAGTTTGCTAACACTCTTTTCGTGGAATCTGCAAAGTGATATTTGGGAGCCTATTGGGGCCCATGGTGATAAAGGAAATATCCTCACATAATAACTAAAGAG
>NC_044563.1:74131529-74153790 GCF_007565055.1 Rhinopithecus roxellana
CTTCCTAACTGGTTCCTGTTTGCTACATGAATCCTCTTTAGTAACAAGTTTTGTGTTTGTTTTTTTTTAACCTCTTGTCTCAGTTTCTCAGTGGCTGTATTTTTTCCCTTACTGAGCCCATATCCCAGAGGCTGCATCCCTGGCCTCCTGGGGCCTCTACTCCTGTGTGACACTTTTATTGAGCTCTCATCTCACTTCAGGTTTAATAGACATCGTAGCTCGTGGGCACTTGGCTCAGAGACGCAGTAGTGTCTAGTGGTTGAATGCATGGACTTTGGAGACAGACTGCTTTGGTTCAAATCCCAGCATTTCTACTCTTCTACTTGCTAGCCGAGCGACCGAGGGTAAATTATTTCACCTCCCTGTGCCTCAGTTTCCTTATCTGTGAAATGAATTATACTTGTTTCATGTAATTGTTGTAGACATTAGATAGAATATTATATACTATTGTGTGTGCATATATTATATAATATATAAATATATAATACATAAATATTATATATAATATATACATAGTATATAATACATAAATATTATATACTATGTAATTATATAATATATAAATATTATATAATATATAAATACTAGATATAACATATAAATATATACTATATACATATATGGTATATATACATACATATATAGTATATATGTATATCATATATAATATTTATATCTTATATGAATATTATATACTATATAAATACTATCTATAATACATAAATATTATATTATACATACATATTATATAATATATAAATACTATATATAATATATAAATATATACTACACAAATATTATATAATACATATATATGATATATAAAAATATATAATATATAAATATTATATATAATATATAAATACTATATACTATATAAATATATATAATATATAAATACTATATACTATACAATACTATATACTATATAAATATATAATATATAAATAGTATATACTATACAAATAGTATATAATATATAAATATCATATAATGTATATTATATATTAAATACTATTTATATAGTATTATTAATGTATATTATATTAATAATACAATATTAATTTATTATATAATGTATGTTATATAATATAGAAATATTATATCATATATAATATTATATATTATGTATTATATCAACATAATATATAATATATTAATTACAAATTATATAATTATATTATATAATATGTAAGTTACAAATTATATAATTATATAATTATAATATATAATCTCACTCTGTCACCCAGACTGAAGTGCAGTGGTGTGATCTTGGCTCACTGCAACCTTTGCCTCCCAGGTTCAAGGAATTCTTCTGCCTCAGTCTCCCAAGTAGCTGGGATTACAGATGCATGCCACCATGCCCGGCTAATTTTTGTATTTTTAGTAGAGATGGGTTTTCACCATGTTGGCCAGGCTGATCTCGAATTCCTGACCTCAGGTAATCTGCCCATCTGGGCCTCCTAAAGTACTGGGATTACAGGTGTGAGCCACTGTGGCCAGCCTATTATTGTATATATTAAGAATCTAGAATAAGCAATGCTATATAGCATTGCTATTATGATTCATATCTTGGTTGAGTACCAAGTTTGAATTTTATCTACTTCTCCCTTTTGACCCAGGGTAATCTCCCAATTGTAGGTCTATTTTAAGGACTTATGTACCTAGCTGCATGACCCTAGATTGTCTGGACACTGTGCTTCCATATGAAGACCTCTGTCTTCCCCACATCCTGCTTCAAATGTTCCTGGCAGACACTGGCTATGACAGTGAGGAATGAGTAATATTTTGTTCCAAAGTTTATGTCTGCTGAGGAACAACGGTATCCTAGGCCCAGTCTGGTGGCCTCATTCCTGGAATAAGGTGAAACTAAGAGAGCCAAGCAAAGTAGCTGCCATGTTCTTCCTTCATTCTCTCATTTCCCTTTCCTCATTTCCACTGGGAAACAATGATCCTCTATCTAGAAGAAAAGACAGTACAGGATTCCTCTTCACAAAGGCTGACTGTGTGCTAGAAAGTCTTGTGTAGATAGAAAGTAAAGAAAAAAGTCATGAGTGTAACCCAGAGGATGAACTTCTGTTGTATCCATGGGGGTAAATTGGTTAGATGAATTGTTACAGTTTGAGTTCCATAATGACATAATATGGCCAAACTAAAAGCAACCCAAGAGAAACAAGTCAAAGGAAGGTTGAATTCTGATTGAGATCTTTAAACAGAGCATATACCACTTGTCTGTAAACTGCAAAGTCCCCGTAGGGGCTTCAGTGGAAGTCAAGGGCATCAGGGTCTTACTTCTCAGTCCTCCGTGCCTGGAATAGTACTTGGCTTGTGGCAATAAACTGTTTCTGCTCGGCAGTCCTGGCTTCAAGCCTTCTACAGGGAGATTCCTTTTAATGCTCCAAATCCCTTCCAGGGCCACTGTCAATATTTTTTAAAGCAAGAAAATAATTATTAGCATATTCTCTTTTTAGCACAGTATTTTAAAGTTTTTAGTTGGTGATTTTTAAAATTTATTTGGGTGTGGGTTTATTTGGTTTGACTAATCAAACCACCCAAATCTTTATCATTTGTTTAATCTTTTATTCCATTTCATTCATTCAACCATTCTCTATGCAATTAAACCTCTACAGTGCTCTTAGATCATTTAACTTACCCCTAAACTAATAGATAATAGAAACATCCATAACAAAATAGAGAAGGATCAGGAATAAATAACAGTCAATAAATAGAATTCATTTAGTCAACTTTATCTGATTCTGATTTAATTACTACAGTAAGAGAAAATATTTCCAAAGATAAAAGGACCAAAAATCACTACATTAATTCATCCAATAGTTAATTCATCCAATAGATCCAAGAATCCTCTAAAAGCCACAAACTAGATGCTGTTTAATCTCCCCTTGAAAAGAGCAACAATAAACTCACTAGATCCTATGTTTTAAAAATCATTGCAAAATACCTGGAAAGTGATGTTTGCCCATTGATAATTACAGTTCTTGGACCCGGATGCCTTTCAATAAGGTTTAGCAAAGATTCGCACTTGGTTGTCCTCCATATGCTAAAATCACCTGGTTACGTTTTGAGACTCAGCAAACAAGCACGTGGTGAATGTCCACTGCGTACAAAACTGCAACCCAAGTCTAGTAAGTTGGTGAATTTGGGTGAGTTGCCGTAAGTTGTTTTTCCCATTTCTAAGGCTGCAAATATTAATGCCAAACATTCTTCATAGATCCAAGGCTGCCCACTGGCATCCTCACCGATATTTGATCCCTCTCTAAAGGGTTCCATAGCAAGTAATTACTAGCAGCATAGTCTCTAGATTCAGAGGAGATCTGGGTTTTGATCTTAGTTCTACCATCTATCAGTTATTTGATTTTGACCAAGTTATGTAACCCACTATGTCTTAATTTCCTCATTTTTGAGACAGGGATGATAATATCTACTTGAAGGATTATTGTAGGATTTAGATGAGGTGGCTGTAAAGTG
Source organism: Rhinopithecus roxellana (assembly GCF_007565055.1). Classification (NCBI taxonomy): domain Eukaryota; kingdom Metazoa; phylum Chordata; class Mammalia; order Primates; family Cercopithecidae; genus Rhinopithecus; species Rhinopithecus roxellana. Next base: position 74,135,016 of record NC_044563.1, read on the forward strand.
CTTTGTACTCAATAAATGATAGCTATTTTTTTACAGGGAGACTGATTTTACTATCCAAGCATGGACTAAGATTCCGTGACTGGAGGTACAGTCATTGAACTGACTTGCCAAGCTGTATGTCAATACCTGCCTCTCCTTTTCTACTCCTGAGTAGAGTAGCTGAAGTTATCTGTCAAGATTAGTTTCTCTCTTCTTCAAAGACCTTCAAGGAAGATTCCACAATCTCCTATTTAAGACCTTAGAAAGTTTAAGCTGTACCTTCTATCTAACCTAAATCTTCCCCTGCCATGCAAGCCAGTTTCCTCTTCTATCCTGTTCAGAGATACAAAAAGGCTGCTCCCGAACTGAAGGAGATAGAGACACAAACAACCCTTCAAAAAATCCATGAATCCAGGAGCTGGTTTTTTGGAAAGATCAACAAAATTGATAGACCACTAGCAAGACTAATAAAGAAGAAAAGAGAGAAGAATCAAGTAGATGTAATAAAAAATGATAAAGGGATATCACCACCAATCCCACAGAAATACAAACTACCATCAGAGAATACTATAAACACCTGTATGCAAATAAACTAGAAAATCTAGAAGAAATGAGTAAATTCCTGGACACATACACCCTCCCAAGACTAAACCAGGAAGAAATTGAATCCCTGAATAGGCCAATAACAGGTTCTGAAATTGAAGCAATAATTAATAGCTTACCAACCAAAAAAAGTCCAGGACCAGACGGATTCACAGCTGAATTCTACCAGAGGTACAAAGAGGAGCTGATTCCACTCCTTCTGAAACTATTTCAATCAATAGAAAAAGAGGGAATCCTCCCTAATTCATTTTATGAGGCCAATATCATCCTGATACCAAAGCCTGGCAGAGACACAACAACAACAAAAAAGAGAATCTTAGACCAATCTCCTTGATGAACTTCAATGCAAAATCCCCAATAAAATACTGGCAAACCAAATCCAGCAGCACATCAAAAAGCTTATCCACCACGATCAAGTTGGCTTCATCCCTGGGATGCAAGGCTGGTTCAACATACACAAATCAATAAATGTAATCCATCATATAAACTGAACCAAAGACAAAAACCACATGATTATCTCAGTAGATGCAGAAAAGGCCTTTGACAAAATTCAACAGCCCTCCATGCTAAAACCTCTCAATAAACTAGGTATTGACGGGACGTATCTCAAAATAATAAGAGCTATGTATGACAAACCCACAGCCAATATCATACTGAATGGGCAAAAACTGGAAGCATTCCCTTTGAAAACTGGCACAAGACAGGGATACTCTCTGTCACCACTCCTATTCAACATAGTGTTGAAAGTTCTGGCCAGGGCAATCAGGCAAGAGAAAAAAATAAAGGGTATTCAGTTAGGAAAAGAGAAAGTCAAATTATCCCTGTTTGCAGATGACATGATTGTATATTTAGAAAACCCCATCGTCTCAGCCCAAAATCTCCTTAAGCTGATAAGCAACCTCAGCAGAGTCTCAGGATACAAAATCAATGTGCAAAAATCACAAGCATTCCAAACAGAGATTCAAATCATGAGTGAACTCCCATTCACAATTGCTTCAAAGAGAATAAAATACCTAGGAATCCAACTTACAAGGGATGTGAAGGACCTCTTCAAGGAAAACTACAAACCACTGCTCAGCGAAATAAAAGAGGACACAAAAAAGTGGAAGAACATTCCATGCTCATGGATAGGAAGAATCAATATCGTGAAAATGGCCATACTGTCCAAGGTAATTTATAGATTCAATGCCACCCCCATCAAGCTACCAATAACTTTCTTCACAGAATTGGAAAAAAACTACTTTAAAGTTCATATGGAACCAAAAAAGAGCCTACATTGCCAAGAAAATCCTAAGCCAAAAGAAAAAAGCTGGAGGCATCACGCTACCTGACTTCAATCTATACTACAAGGCTACAGTAACCAAAATAGCATGGTACTGGTACCAAAACGGAGATCTAGACCAATGGAACAGAATAGAGCTCTCGGAATTAATACCACACATCTACAACCATCTGATCTTTGACAAACCCGATAATAACAAGAAATGGGGAAAGGATTCCCTATTTAATAAATGGTGCTGGGAAAACTGGCTAGCCATATGTAGAAAGCTAAAACTGGATCCCTTCCTTACACCTTATACAAAAATCAATTCAAGATGGATTAAAGACTTAAATGTTAGACCTCAAACCATAAAAACCCTAGAAGAAAACCTAGGCAATACCATTCAGGACATAGCCATGGGCAAGGACTTCATGACTAAAACACCAAAAGCAATGGCAACAAAAAGCAAAATTGACAAATGGGATCTAATTAAACTAAAGAGCTTCTGCACAGCAAAAGAAACTACCATCAGAGTGAACAGGAAACCTACACAATGGGAGAAAATTTTTACAATCTACCCATCTGACAAAGGGCTAATATCCAGAATCTACAAAGAACTTAAATTTACAAGAAAAAATCAAACAACCCCATCAAAAAGTGGGTGAAGGATATGAACAGACACTTCTCAAAAAAAGACATTTATGCAGCCAACAGACACATGAAAAAATGCTCATCATCACTGGCCATCAGAGAAATGCAAATCAAAACCACAATGAGATATCATTTCACACCAGTTAGAATGGCAATCATTAAAAAGTCAGGAAACAACAGGTATGGAGAGGATGTGGAGAAATAGGAATGCTTTTACACTGTTGGTGGGACTGTAAACTAGTTCAACCATTGTGGAAGACAGTGTGGCAATTCCCCAAGGATCTAGAACTAGAAATACCATTTGACCCAGCCACCCCATTACTGGGCATATACCCAAAGGATTATAAATCATGCTGCTATAAAGACACAAGCACACGTATGTTTATTGTGGCACTATTCACAATAGCAAAGACTTGGAATCAACCCAAATGTCCATCAAGGATAGACTGGATTAAAAAAATGTGGCACATATACACCATGGAATACTATGCAGCCGTAAAAAAGGATGAGTTCATGTCCTTCATAGGGACATGAATGAAGCTGGAAACCATCATTCTGAGCAAACTATCACAAGGACAGAAAACCAAATACTGCATGTTCTCACTCATATGTGGGAACTGAACAATGAGAACATGTGGACACAGGGTGGGGAACATCAAACACCAGGGCCTGCTGGGGGTAGGGGAAGGGGGGAGGGATAGCATTAGGAGACATACCTAATGTAAATGAGTTAACGGGCGCAGCACACCAACATGGCACATGTATGCATATGTAACAAACCTGCATGTGTGCACATGTACCCTTCAACTTAAAGTAAAATAATAATTAAAAAAAAAAAAAAAAAGAAAAGAAAAGGGCTGCTCCCCAGCCTCTGGACAATAAACTTAGTAGCCCATGACATTTATTTAATACCCCCAGTGCCTGATACCCTGTGGGAGACCAAGGAAATAGATTTGGACTTGTGGTTGACACTTTGTGAAGATCCAGTATGTGGAAAGCAGTATAAAATCAGGAAGCAGAACCGTGCAGACAAATCACATCAAATTAGATGGAAGAACTGTACTAGTTAAAGTGTAAGTGTGCTCTTTCACATGCAATCACAAGAATGTCATAGAGAAAAACACCTGAAATATAAATGCGGATGCCCAGAAATGCATTAGAAACTCTCAAAGCAAAATATGGTTATGCATAAATATTTGCTATATTCAGGGATAATGGTTGCGGGAAAAAAATAATAGCCCTTCATACATGTGAAGTGATGTTTGGGTGAAGAAGTTCCAGAAGGTGATATATTTGACTGGATAAAAGCGGGTCTAGAAAAAAACGTGGATGCTCTCTGAGGCAGCTGCTTCTTTTAAGAGAAACTTAACTCCCTCAGCTCAGGGCATGTGCATTCCAGAAGGAGGAAGGCAGAGAAAGCCAGAAAGGCTTCAAGTGTTGACTCCTCTCAACTGAAAAAGAAAAGGGCAGCAGGTACAAAGGGAGAAGCTAGAAAAAAAGAATCAAATCTGTTCTTGAGGCTCAGAATCCTCTAGAGATTCCTCTTCTCTCTTCCCTTCTCATGCTTCCAACACTTTCCACTCAGAAACCTTTATAGGTGTATTTTTATACTGAATTTTAAAATGACTAAACCATGCCTTTATGCCCAAAATTTTAGCCAGTAGGACCTGGCCTGGTTTTATAGGGAAGATAAGCTCACACTTTAAAAATATTTGAGTTCCCTTCAGCTCTCTCTGGACTGTAAATAATGAACATTGGAGCTTGAAAAGCCAGTTTAGAGCCATATCATCTGTACTTCTCTTGTGCAAACAAGGTCAGAGATTTGACTAGAGAAAGAAAAATATAAGTACTTTTAATTTATGTCTGGCGACTCCTAGGCTCTATAATTGTCTCGACATGCCTTTGGTGTCTAGTAAATTCCTCCTATATTGTAGGTGCAGAAAACATTTTAATTGAATGAAATAATGAAATATATCCACATTTGCTTGGCAACATTTTGCACTTTCTAAGCTTGTACTTAATGTAGTAAATAAACTGGATTCAAAATTAAGTTTCCATGTATTAAGACACATGTAGAACTCATTAATGTATTTGGCAATACACTTCTGAAATTCATTGGAAAAGGAAGTGCTGTGTAAGGGGAAAATTAATAAGTTTATTAATCAAATTTTTCATGACTACTATAACCTTTGTAGGTTTTAGCCAGAAAAATACAAAAGCCCTTGCAACTTGAAAACATTAAATTAATACATCATTTTATTTCTGCAAAGTCCTTTATAGAATAGAAATGCAGAAATAGTTTTAAAATAAACAATACAATAAATGCACTAGTTCCATAATGAATGTCTCACAAGCCTACATTTTTCTTTTCTTTCTTTCTTTTTTTTTTTCTTGAGACAGAGTCTTGCTCTGTTGTCCAAGCTGAAGTGCAGTGGTGAGATCTCAGCTCACTGCAACATTCGCCTCCTGGGTTCAAGCAATTCTCCTGCCTCAGCCTGGAGAGTAGCTGGGACCATAGGCGCATGCTACCAGGCCTGGCTAATTTTTGTATTTTTAGTAGAGATGAGGTTTCACCATGTTGCCTGGGCTGGTTTCAAACTCCTGACCTCATGTGATCGGCCCACCTCGGCCTCCCAAATTGTTGGGATTACAGGCATGAGCCACTGCGCTCAGCCAATTCTACATTTTTGTTTTTGAAAAGTTGTAAGGAAAGGAAAATCTTCAGGAAATCACTGAGAATATATGAATGATGGACATTAGCTAAATTCTTCCTTATCCAGAAAGTTCTATAAGTTGCCCAAATTCCATTTTATCTGATTAAAAGGTCTGATGAGAAAATTACACTCCTTTTTTTTTTTCTCAGTATGAGGTTAACCTTTTCAAGTAGACCCAGGTTCTTTGTCCTTATCTGATGGGAATGTGGAAAGCCTCTGAAACCTGTTTTACCTCAAATTTGAACCTGGAGGCTAAACTGAAACTGAACTTAGAGAAAACGAGCAACATTTCTTTTTTTTTTTTTTAACTGAATAGAACACTATTTGCTACTAAATCAATTTCAAATCTCTGTTCTTCTCCAAAGGCATAATCTTATGTTTTAAAGAGAGATGGAAGAACCCAATGACTAAGAGCAACAACATTAGCTTCTGACAAATCTGCATCCAGGTATCAGTGTGACATTGGACAAGTCACCCCCTGAGCCTCAGCTTCAAGTTCTTCAAAATGTGAATTAAAACAGCATATATCTCACTGGTTATTGCAAGAATTAAAAGAGATTATTTGCAAAAAATGTATCATGTGCAGAAGAAACTCTATAAATGATAACCATTATCACTATTATTATCACCATAATTCCCAACATCAACATCATCATATAAAAAGACATCCCTACCTCTCACCCTGGCATCCAGTGTTTCTAACTCAGCCCATGTATCACTGCATCAAGAGCCTACAAGGAATCAAAAGTCCACAGAAGGGAGGACAAGAGGCCTGTCAGCCCATTATTTCTATTGTCACTAATGGCATTTCCTAGACCCAAGTATAGAGTGCAAAGTATCAACCATGTGAGACACCTTGTCCATTTCAGTGTCTTCACAGCCCTTATTAGCTGTAGTCACAATATGACCGCAAGAACAAGTAGGACAGCTCATTCAGATAAGAGCCCCAGTCTGAACAACTCTTTCTCCTGAGTCTCGCTAGCTATGCAACCAATGGTATTCCCAAAGAAATATAATGTTCATTCTGTTCAACATCCATAAAACTCAACTTCTGAACCTTTTGATTTTTTTTACCAATTTCATTCAACCAAAGGAGAAGAGAAAAAACACAGAAATAACCACACAGCTTCTGGGTACTTCCATAATTGTCACTGTCAACTCATTCAAAAATAAAACATGCTATAATTTAAGTTGTTTACCTCCAGGACAGATGGCACTCTTAATAGACTCTTCAATAAGTTCACCTATGCTTTGCTACATAGCCCAGTATTGCAGTATTTTATCTATAGTTAAGGAAAATCCAGTCTGGACTCTTACCGAAGTCTCACCTTCAACAATCAATTACTTTGTTGTGAGAGTATGTGGAGTTGATTGTCTTAAAATTCAAACAAACCCAGCTAATTCATACATAGCTACAAATATGCTTTGATCCATGCGTATATGTTGGGGTCCCTAGAATTTAGACAGGCTTGGGAATATCTGCAAAATACTATGTAGTGTTTATCCAAAGTCACAAATTCAAATATGCATAGGAAGAGGCCAGGCCAGTAGTATAAGTAAAGCTGGTCAGGGGTAAGAAATAATTGGTTCTCCCTGTCTTTCCCTTTTTTACTACTTTTGATGAAGGCATCATACAAGAGAAACAATTTTTTCTATTTCTACAATGAGAAGAAAAAACCTGCAGCGGGCACGTGAACATACATAACTTGTGATGTTTCCCACTGGAGTAGGGAACTTGGTGTAGGATGCTGAACAGTGGAGTGGGCAGGTCAGCACGGGGCATTGTAACCCAACCCCAGCCACTGTTGCCTGATGCAAACGGTGCCTTGGTGTTGTCAAATCATCCTTTATTCTCCCTGCTCCATCACCACTCAAGAAAATCTAGACATCTAGATTTGTATATAAAATTTCTAATTTTAAAATATGCACAACTGGTTCAGATATTTAAAAAATATACTGCAGGGCAAATAAATATGTCCGCAAGGTGAACCTGGCATATGGGTCAATATTTTGGGATCTTGAGCCAAACTAAGGTACCTCTCACAGTCTAATTAGATGTGGAACATGGTGGTCTGGTGTGGAGATAGGGGATGGCTCTGTGGTTTTGCATTTGGACCTTAGGCCATGCTATTCATTGGGATGGGTGATATAGGGGAAGCAGCAAGTCGGGGAGAGGTATGAGTTTTTTGTGTGTTTTTGTTTGTTTGTTTGTTTGCTTGTTTGTTTTGAGACGGAGTTTCACTCTGTCTCCCAGGCTGGAGTGCAGTGGCAGAGCTCGGCTTATAGCAAGCTCTCCAGTTCACGCCATTCTCCTGCCTCAGCCTCCCGAGTAGCTGGCACTACAGGCACCCGCCACCGCACCCGGCTAATTTTTTTTGTATGTTTAGTAGAGACGGTGTTTCACCGTGTTAGCCGGGATGGTCTCGATCTCCTGACCTCATGATCCGCCCGTCTCAGCCTCCCAAAGTGCTGGGATTACAGGCATTAGCCACCGTGACTGTCCCAGAGGTGTGAGTTTTGTTTTGGTCATGTTGGGCCTGAGTTATCTTATGACTTATGGGACATCCAGGAAAGGAAGTTTACCTGCAAGGACACATTTCAGAGGCATCCTAGAGAGGCCATAGTGGAAAGTCTGAGAAAATCCCAGGAAACCTAATGGAACAAGATTACAAGACTGTCGGAAACATTCTGATAAACATCAAGATTTGGAGAATGGAGTGAATAAAAAGAGCGCTTAAGAGAGGGTGAGAAAGAAGTAGAGGGAGAACCAGGACAGTTAATTATCATGGAATTTGAGAAAGGAACAAGGTTGAAGGAGAGAGCCATCAACAATGCAAATGTTGCAGAAAGCTCAAGCCACCTAGAGGCAGAACAGTATCCACTGCATTTAGCCATAATGTGTCACCAGAGACACCATAGTGAGCAGAAAGTCTATGGAATTGGGGGTCAGATCTGAATTTGGATCTGGTTCTGCTACTTAATGCATTACCTTGGGCAAGTTAAAAACCTCTCAAAATCTCAGTTTACTCATCCTAAGATGGGGATCAGAATATCAATATCATATAGCTTTGTGAGGATTTGGGGTAAGCAAAATTAAGCCCCTATCCTCAGATAGCTTGTGTTCTAGTGGGACAGATAGCCAAAAAAGAAGTATATAAAGAAAGATGGATGCTCCTCGACTTACAATGGAGTTACATCCTGAAAAACCTATCGTAAGTTGAAAAAAAATTCTAAGTAGAAAATGCATTTCATACACCTAACCTACCAAACATCATAGCTTGGCCTGGCCTACCTTAAACATGCTCAGAACACTTACATTAGAATGGCTAACTAGAAGCTGCGGCTCATGGCCACTGCCCAGCATTGCAAACGAGTGTCATACGGCATATCACTAGCCCAGGAAAAAAGCAGCTTTCACACCATCACGTTGAAAAATCATTAAGTTGGACCGCAATAAGTTGGGGACTGTCTGCATAAAATTTCAGGTAGCAATAGAAAACAGGAGAAAGAAGAAAGCAGTATAAGGGATTAGAAGGTGACTTGGAGGACAGTTTCTATTTTGACCTGGTGGAGTGGAAAGGCCTCTCTGAGAAGACGGCATGTGCAGTTGAAGCCTGAATGAAGAGAGAGGAAGACATCTGAATGTCTGGGTGACATTTAAATGTCCCGAGGGGTAAAAATGGGTTTGGCATGTTCCGGAATGTCAAGAAAGCCTGTGTGGTTAATTAAAGTGGAGTGGGAAAGTACAGGAGATGAGATCAGAGAAGTGAGCTGGCCATAGAAGCATGAAATCTAGTCTCAGAATAATAAAAAGCCATCAGACAGCTTTAAGCATGGAGGTGACATGTAACGATTTATGTTTGTAAAAGATCCCTCTGGTTTCAGTGCAGAGAATTAACAGTAGCAGGGGCAGTAGTAGAGGCTGTTATAGGATGCTATTGCCGGGCCTGCAAAAGGTGACAGGGGCTTGGCAACGGTGCTGGTGGGGGATTTAGGATATATACTGAATTCAACAGAATTGGCTGATAGACTGGATATGGAGTTTGAGGAACTGACTTCTAGGTGTTTGGTGGTACCATCTCATGATATGGGAAAGACTTATGGGTTTTTAAAAGCCTGGGGGTAGAGAATAAGACTTCTGTTCTGGACATCTTAAGGTTGAGAGGCCTATTCGACATCCAAGTGGAGAATCAAGTAGGTTTTGGGATTTAACGGGAAAAGTATAGGGTAGAAATAAAAACTGCTGGAGTCATTAGCCCAATAGGGCTAGATCTCCCAAGGTGTGAGGGTAGGTAGAGAAAAGAGTCTGTGACTGAGCCCTCTAAATTATACAGGCTAGGAGGAGGGAGAGCCAGCAAAGAAGATGGAGAAAGAATAGCTAAAGAGGTAGGAGCAAAAACCAGGAAATTGGAGCATTGTGACCTACAGGCCAAGCTAAGAAAGTGTTTTTGGAGGGAAGGAGAAAACAACTACATCAGACGTTACAGAGAGGTTGAGTATGTTGGAGGGATCATTGGATCTGACCTTCAAAAGGAAGGCTATTTGCAATCCTGGGAAAGAACAGTTTCCCTGGACCCATGGGAGCAAACGCTTAATTAGAATAGGTGAAGTAGCAAAGGAGAAGTAAAGGGATGGAGAAAATGGTTAACATGTACTTACATTTAAAAATAGCAGCTATAGGAACCACACAATTCTCTAAAAGTCTTATGCAAAATTCTGCATGTATGTAACAAGATGTGTCTTCCAGGAAAAGAAGCCATAGCTGTCATCAGATATATAAAGGAGGGGTCACTGCAAACTGAACTAGAAGCAAAGGTTCAATGACTGGCCTCTAGACTCTGAGGCTGGGCTGAAAGAGTGTGGCACCCTCTCTAGATGCTAATTCCCTGTTCTGGCCAATGGTATGTGGCTTCTAGCCATGATATATATTTTAAAAAGAGCAGGATTTCCCACAAGTATATCATTTTAAAACCCAAATTTATAGAATCTATTCTCAGCATTGGAAGATTTTTCTAGGCTAAAATAGTACCTCTGTGCCACCTCTAGTGAATGTTATTTTAAAAAGCAGCCCAGACAGTCTTCATTTTATATAAAGGATATTTGAAAAGATCGCTTAGGAAAATGAATTTTTATAAACCAAATGATACATCCTATTCACTCAGACTGTCTCACAATCTAATGTATCCAATAAGAATAATACAACATACAGCTAGTGTATAAACTAGCTTTTATATAGATTTTTAAAACAATGAAGATAAATCCAAAATAGTATAGACTTAGAAAAAAATGTTAAACACCAGGAAAATAGTACACGTAGGCAAGGCTTCCCAGCTGAAATCTAGTAGGTCATTCTGCATCCATTCGTTTAATTCAAAATAGACTTTAAAAGTTTCCTTGAAGATATTATGGAAGCAAATTTCAACATTTTATTGGTCTCTCCTTTTATAAGAATAGGTCATACGAGAAGACCCAAAGGAGTTTCTATGTCTGCTTTAGAAATGTAAAGTTGGGTCAGGCGCGGTGGCTCACACCTGTAATCCCAGCACATTGGGAGGCCAAGGCGGGCGGATCACTAGGTCAGGAGTTCAAGACCAACCTGACCAACATGGTGAAACCCCATCTCTACTAAAACTACAAAAATTAGCTGGGCGTGGTGGTGTGTGCCTGTAATCCCAGCTACTCAGGAGAATGAGGCAGAAGAATCACTTGAATCCAGGAGGCGGAGGTTGCAGTGAGCAGAGATCGTGCCACTGTACTCCAGCCTGGGTGACAGAGCGAGACTCCGTTCAAAAAAAAAAAAAAAAAAAAAAAGTACAGTGGGCACAACATACATCATGTAATCTGAAATGATGGACTTCTGGTCCTGCAGCCTCTCTCTTAGGAATCCTTAGTGAATTGAGACCTCACTTGCAGGTTGACCAACAATTCTCCATAAAAAATGGCAAGGTCTCTTAATGAAGGAGTCTATGCAATGCAATAGTTTTATTATTTCTTCTAGGAACTGCTGATACCCAAGAGTGTCACAATAAAAATCTGATGATTGGGAGAGCATGAAATATACATCTAGTAATCGTTGAGAAGGAACCATGAAAATGAAGGGTGTCAGCAGTTTCAAACTAACATCTGGGATTCTGGAGCTCCTAGAGCATCTCTTGCACACATGAACGATCAATAAGAGCTACCAACGCTCAGATCCTCTATGGGATGAAATCTTTGAATGATTTGACCATGTAAATGACTTAGGTTCTGCTAAGTCAGTGATTTGTAAAGTCGGGTACTGGACCAACAGCATCAATATCATCTGGTAATGTTGTAGAAATCCAAATTCTTGGGCCTCACTGCAGACCTACTGCAGTGGTGGCGCCAGGGGTGCCAGGGGTGGCGCCCAGCAATCTGCTGTTAGTGAGCTCCCAGGTAATTCTGATGCAAATCTAAAGTTTGGAAACCACTGTTACTTGTCATATGTATATTGATAAAGATTAAAGATATTATTGTGTTTTTCAGTTTTTCAGGCACTTGGAAAGCATTGTACATGTCATTAAATAGAAATAACTCCACCAAGAAAGTGGGACAGCAAAGTACATATCGATATCTACTTCATTTTTTTGCTTGTTTGTTTGATATGGAGTCTTGCTCTGTCACCCAGGCTGGAGTGCAGTACCACAATCTCCGCTTACTGCAAGCTCCGCCTCCAGGTTCACACCATTCTCCTGTGTCAGCCTCCCGAGTAGCTGGGACTACAGGCGCCCACCACCACGCCTGGCTAATTTTTTGTATTGTTAGCAGAGATGGGGTTTCACGGTTTTAGCCAGGACAGTCTCGATCTCCTGACCTGTGATCCACCCACCTTGGCCTCCCAAAGTGCTGGGATTACAGGCGTGAGCCACTGCGCCCAGCCTATTTTTTTTTTCTAGATATGAAGATTTATTGGACATAAGCAAATTAATTATAAACTAGTTCAAGAACTTTCCAAAAACCTATTTTTACTTCAATAGTATGGTTTTATAATAAAATACTCTGTCATCAAATAGGCAATTTCATATTCATTCACAAATATACTTCATTTGTCACTGAGATTACCTGCAGCTGGATTTTTAATGTGGCATTCATCTCTCTTAATATAAAGTTCTTCTTCCAGTACTTCCTTAATTCTCTTATGTGGCTCACAATATAAAAATTTCTTCCCTATAAAGGCATTAACAAAATCAATTACTTAGTATAAATTCTGCCCAATCTTCTAGCCATTATATCTACATGATAACAATTTTTAAAAAGAAGACATGTTATTTCATACAAATATCAGACAATTTGCCCTGAAGGCTCTATCTTGAAAAGATCTCTTCCATGGGAACTTTAGGTTCTTTTGGGACTTCACGTTTTCATGTAATTCCTGAACTTGCAGGGTAAGTTTCAGGTACCTCTTTTAGGTGTTAGGAAGAAATATATAAAGTTTTCTCATTAGCTTCAAGAAAACTTGCACTCATTTATTCAATGAACTCTTATTAAAGACCTACTCTGTGACAAGCATTTGGCTAGAGGCTGAAGACAGAGCAATGAATAAGACAGATGTGTGTATGGAGCTTACAATCCAGGTACAGGAGACAGAACAAAATCTCAGCATTTTTAAATCATCATTTTAAAAGACTGAAATTGAATTGTAGTAGTGAACCACTTATGGACATAGGACTTTTCCCTGGCTTCTAAATCTGGACCTATAGGACATGACTACTACAGTCAAGGACTGAATTGTTTGTTCTAAACACCGTAGCTACATTTCTTCTGCTCAGTCCAGATGTCAGAACTCCAGAGAAACAAAAGAGCTCTGTGCTATTGGGCCTACCCATATCTGCAATCTCTTCTGTCAGCCTCTCTCTCTTGCTCTCTGAGCGCCAGCCACATGGCCCTTCCGTTCATTCCTACCTTTGCACATGCTGTTTTTGCTACCTGAGCTGCCTTTCTCCTGGTTTTGCCTATATAACTTCTACTCAAATTTTAGGTCTTGCCTTAAACATTAGTTCTTTAGGGAAACTTTCCCTTACTCCACAATCTGGAAAGGACTTTTTATCATGGCACCCTCATTTATTTTTCATTTTACTTACTGCATTTTGGATACAGCTTCATTTCTTTATATACAATTATTTGTGTAGCTATTCATTTAATATCTATCTTCTTTACCAGATCACAAACCCCATAAGGGCAGGCATGTTGTCTCTTCAGTTCATCAGAGTCTTAGAACAGAGCTTGATGTAATAATAAATGCTCAACAAATGTGTGTTCAGTTAGAACTAAAGCACTGTTAAATTGGAGCTCTAACTAAAGACTACTCTGTGTGCATGTCTGTCAATGCAGTTATACGGTAACTGTGAATGTCAGTGAACCGATAGTTCTAATCTCAGTACCCAAAAGCTCAATTCAAGGAACCATTGAAAACCTAAACAACTGAGTACTTTAGTTGTTTATGATTTGATTTTAAACTCCCATATATATGGGCAGGTATCTCATCTTTTCCAGACTAATCAATAAACAACACAAGTGAGTCAATTTGATGGGGATGCAGACTGGCACAAATGGGGCAAGAGATCTGCTGCTTCCGGCAGTGATCCCAGGTCATTCCTAGTCATGAAGACCCAGACACACCCTCAGACATGAAAAAGTTAGAATTACATACTTTTAGGGTCTCATTCTTGTTTCCCCAAAGTTGGAAATCATATGAATAAAATATGGGAACAGCATTACTGAAGCCTAACTTTGGTTTAATCTGTTAAATCATGATCTTCAGGCAGAAAAAGGGTTCACAAACTTGGCTAGGAAGAAAACTAAGCCTATAACAGAACAACAGAAAGGAAAAGATCACCTGCTGTCAGTACAGGTCTCCTGATAAATTTCAGTCCTGCTGCTAGGAAAATGTACAGAAGAAATCACTAAAGGTGATTTGAAGAATTGTGGTAATTGGGAGAGTACTAAGGAGCTAGTACGAGCAAATATCTCCTGCTCGGGAGAAGAAAGGAAAGGAGGGGAGAGAAAGGGAGGGGAGAGGAGAGAGAACTTTCAGGCAGAAAAAGTTTTCACAAACTTGGCTAGGAAGGAAGGGAGAGGAGAGGAAAGGAAAAAGGGAAGGAAAGGAGAAAGGAGAAAAGAAAGGAAAGGAAAGGGGAAAGGAAAGGGGAAAGGAAAGAGGAAATGAGAAAGGAAAGAAAAGGAGAAAGGGAAAGAAAAGGAAGGGAAAGAAAATAAAAAAAAAGAAAAAAGGAAGGAAGGAAAAGAGATAAAGAAAAATCTACAAACTCTAACATAGCAGTTTGATGTTGATCTTTACCAGCATTTTGAGTGGATTGGTCGATAGATGTCTTGTTTATATAGACATGAGGAGCTGTGATCACTGAGAAGGATAACTAAGAACAATGTTATTCCAGAATTTCTTTTGAAACAATAATTACTCCAGGTTTTTGGGATTCTTTGTTGTTGTTGTTTGTTTGTTTGCTGAGAGCTAATAGCAATTGCATCTTACATATATTACTATTTCCCTTTCTCACAATGACCTATGGGCAAGTATAATTATTGCTGTTTTATAGTTGAGAAAGTAGCTTCCTTAAGTCATAAAACTAAAATCATGAAAATGAGAAGCCACACCTACCTGAGTCTCCCAAGCTCCTAGGGTTATTAAAAATTGTTTATAGTTTATTATAACCCATAGTTACAGATCCACTGCACTCTACTAATCAGTTCATACCTAGAATACAGGTTTCAGTGATTTGATACACTGGAGATTGTTGGAAGAAGTGGCCAGCCAGCCAGGTTAGAGCACTACAAGTGATCTTAAAGGTGACATTGGCCAGGCACGGTGACTCATGCTTGTAATCCCTGAATTTTGGAAGGCTGAGGTGGATGGATCACTTGAGGTCAGCAGTCCAAGACCAGCCTGGCCAACATGGTGAAACCCCATCTCTAATTGTTGTATATCTAAAAATACAACAATTAGCCAGGTGTGATGGTGCGTGCCGGTTGTCCCAGCTACCTGGGAGGCTGAGGCAAAAGAATTGCTTGAACCCGGGAGGGGGAAGTTGCAGTGAGCCAAGATTGTGCCACTGCACTCCAGCCTGGGCAACAGAGTGAGGCTCCATCTCCAAAAAAAAAAAAAAAAAAAAAAGGCAAAAATTAAATAAATGAATAAAATAAAGGTGACTTTAAGTCTATGAAAGATTTGGTTGGTGGTTGAATAGCCACCTTTATATAATTCAAGGATGTTTACATGGGAAACAACCACACTTCGTGTTTGAGAGCAGGCCTGTGATTAGGGAATAGAAGCTGTAGAGAGACTGAAGACTTTTCCAATAATTAGAGACATTTGAAAATTGACTGAGTACTTTGTGCTTGTGCGAACAGCCTGTCTCTACTTAGGCTGAGCCCCTAAAAGGAGGTTCTGAGGGAGACTGAGGCAGGAACTCCTTCATTTTCCCACCCCAACTTTGTGAGCTTGTGAAAGTTTGGACATCTGCCTTAAGTCATTAGTCCTTTCCCTGAAACTTGTCCAATGCCTGGCATGTAGTAAAGACTCAACATATGTTAAATTGATGAGTGAATGTTAATCCCACCTTTTACTCCTAGAGCCACAGGACTAAAGAAACTTAGATACTAGCATGTTTAATGGGGAAGTTTCCTGATAGAATTTGAAGTAGGAGGCGGGGCGCAGTGGCTCATGCCTGTAATCCCAGCAATTTGGGAGGCTGAGGCAAGCGGATCACTCGAGGCCAGGAGTTGAAGACCAGCCTGGCCAATACCAGGCGCTACCCTGTCTCTACTAAAAATATGAAAAAACTAGCCGGGCATGGTGGTGTGTGCATGTAATCTCGGCTACTCAGGAGGCTGGTGCACGAGAATTGCTTGAACCCAGGAGGTGGAGTTGCAGTGAGCCCAGATCATGCCACTGCACTCCAGCCTGGCAACAGAGCTGTCTAAAAATAATAATAATCATAATAATTTTAAGTAGAAGTAAAGAATCTCCATTACCCAAATATACTGAATTTATGTGGGTAATCTCCATTACCCAAATATACTGAATTTATTAACTATATCTAAGCAAGTCCTCTGCATGCTGCTGATAATAACAAGGAATGACGTTTCATAGTCATACTGGAGCTGATGCCTAGGGAAGAGGCCCCTTTCACCAGGAGGCCATGGTTCTGTAACTCCTTGATGAGGTCTCTGGGGAGGAGAGTGTGTGGTCCACCAAAGGAGGTGCTTCAGCCCAACCCTCTCTCCTGGGGCCCGCCAGAGCAGAGGAACTGTGGAGAACCCCAGTCTGCTCTCTAGAAAGGCAAACAAGGAGGCGCTGCAGAAGGGCTGGAAACTACTCTGTTCCTCTGGTCTATTATTCTCACCATCATTCCTTAGCACCTACTCAAGACCTGGGGGTGCAAGACGCTGTGAAATATCTGTTAATTCATGAAACAGTATGGGTGAGTAACAACCTGGCTAGGACCCAAATTACAGCCACTTCCACTGTGGCTGTGGGCCAGAACTGTCTTTACCTATTTGAATATTGTGTGTTTGGCAGGGCAGAGAGCAAAGAACAGTGCGTTAAAATGTGACCCATAATTATAAGATTCTAAAAGGATTGGGTAGTTGTAGACTGAGAGTCCAAGAGATGGAAATTAAAAGTGATTTAAGTATTTCGCCTGCACTGACTGACTGTGGCAAGTCACTTTCTTTCCTCTGGTCTAGATCTCAATTTCCTCATCTGTAAAATGAAATAACTGGCAAAATGAGCTGCGTGTTTCTAAGGGTGTATACGCATGCATACATACACACACATATACATATACAAATGCATGTATAACATGGTATACATATAAATGTGTGTGTATGCGTGTGTGTGTTTTAATTCCTTTCAGAATAATGCAACTACCGATTAAATCGGAGCTGATGTCCAGACCCTGGGTTCAGGCAGGCTATCGGGAAGGACGGCTTGGAAAGATGAACCGATGCTTTCTGCCACAATGCCATCATCTCTGGCTCTCCCAAAAGCAGTAGCTCCACCTCTCCTGCCCCAAACCTTCTCAGCCAGTTCCACTGCGGTTTCCCCCAGCTGCCCCGTCACTCGTTCTCCACGCCCCTCCTCCCAGTAGCGTCCGCGGCGGGAGCTGAACTCACACTGCTGGCCGTGCTCTAGTGGGCCGCGGCCGGGCTCCCCTCGCGCCTCGCACCCCAGCCCTGCTGGCGGCGGAGGCTGCTCCTCTTCGCGACCCGCCTCGGGCGCCACCGCTGCGGTCACCACCACTGCCTCCTCGCCTGTCATGCCGCAGCTGTCTTCTGAGAGCCCCGAGCACAGTTTCCTTCTCAGCTCAGTCGCCGGCCGCCCGGCACGCGAGGCGTCTCGGGTTGCCATAGTGACTGCCGATTCTCCCCGCCCCTAGCCCGCCTTCCGAGGCCCTAGGTATCCCGCGCGCCAAAGAAGGCGCTGAAGTTATGGGGCTGGGGTTATTATTACCATTGACCAAAGCAAAGGACTTTCCATTAATTTCTCGTTAATTTCTCACACGAGCTCGGCAAGAGAGGCTTTACTATTCCCAGATACAGAATCCGAGATTCAGAAAAAGCGAAGGAAACTGCATGAGGCCTCATAGCGAGGAAGCGGCACCGTTAGAATGTGGACTCAGAAGTCTGGTCCCAAAGCCTACAGAACAGATCACTGCCCAGAACAGAAAAGTTAGAAGTGGAACTGGTGTGCAGGTGAGTACAAGGCACCGTCGCTGCTTTCATGCAGCCTTGTGCCTGTCACATCCCGCTCCCTGCTACACACACACAACGTGATTGAATAAGTAAATGCTGATGAATCCCAACTTTCACGTTGTAAATTATTACTATTATTAAGCAAATTGTAGTTTCCAAGCTCTTTTGTATTCACAAAACTAATAAACTAATAACTAACTTTACAGATGAAATCAAATTCAGCAAATTTTAATATGAAGAGCAAGTAGAAAAATTCAGGGTTTTATTTGGAGCATAAGGTTGCTTTTGCCTTGGTTTTGGTTTTGCAGTCCTTAAAAAATGGATTATGTTGTGGTGTTAATTTTATGAAAGTTGAATATGCATTGTTTTATAGTATTAAATCATTCTACAAGGCTTGCAACCAAATACAGGAGACCTCCTCTGTCTCCACTGTACCCCAGAGCCAAACACTTTTAATACCAAATCCTTATATTGCTGCTTTTTATGTTTTTCAATTTTAGATATCATGTTGATTTTCATACTCCCTGTGTCACATATACTTATTGCTCCTTTATACTATTATAGATAAATTGAAATTTTGACTAGAGTAATATTTAATGTTTACATTACTATCACAATTGTATTAGGCTAGTCTTGCATTGTTATTTACTTGAAACGGGGTAATTTATAAAGAAAAAAGATTTCATTGGCTCACAGTTCTGCAGGCTTTACAGGAAGCACGATACTGGCATCTGCTTGGCTTCTGGTGAAGCCTCCAGAAGCTTACAATCATGGTGGAAGGCAAAGGAGGAACAGGCAGCTCACATAGCAAAAGCAGGAGATCGCTCTCTCTCTCTCT
>NC_044563.1:74153890-74161263 GCF_007565055.1 Rhinopithecus roxellana
CATGTGTGAATGCAACTCACAGACTTACGCCAGTGTTCTTTGGAGCCGTTTCTTTGGACTGTTTCCGTGGATTCTGAGAAGTGATATTTCAGATAGCTTTGAAGAATAGAAGGAGAAAGGAAATATCCTTCAAGAGAAAGCGGACCAAGCTTTGTGAGAAACTGCTTTGTGATATGTGAATTCATTTCACAGTGTTCTATCACCCGTTCTCGGGGGTTTCCTAGCACTCATTTTGAGGAATCTCAGATGTGATGTCTTGGATATCGTTGAATCGCATGCTGAATAAGGAACTATCCTCAGAGAAACCTGCAGAGAAGGCTTCTCAAAAACTTCTTTGTTGTGGGTGAATTCAGCCCACAGATGTCCATCATTGTTTCCACTGAGAAACTCGCTAGCAGAATTTTCGCAGAATCTGCAATAGGACACACGGTGGCGCTCCAAGACCACAAATAACCTCGTCTTACTAAAGAAAGAAGCTTTCTGAGAAACGCTATGTGATGTGTGAATTCAACTCACTAAGTTGCAGCGGTATTTCGTGGGGCCGTGGCCTAGGCCTATTTGTGTGGAATCTGAGAACAGATATTCCCGATCCCTTTGAAAACAATGGGGCCAATGGAAACATCTTCCAATAAAAGGAGAAAGAAGCTTTCTGAGAAACTTCTTTCTGATCTGTGAGTTCATCTCACAGAGTTACAACCTCTGCCTCAAGAAGCAGTTTGCTAACACTCTTTTCGTGGAATCTGCAAAGTGATATTTTGGAGCCTATTGGGGCCCATGTAATAAAGGAAATATCCTCACATAATAACTAAAGAGAAGCTTTCTGAGAAACTGCATTGCCATGTGAATGCAACCCACAGAGTTACACGTTTCTCTTCAGTGATCAGTTTGTTAGCACAGTTTTCTGGAAATCTGCAATTAGATACTTCATAGCGCAATGAACATTACAGTGACAAATGAAATATCCAGAGATGAAAACTAGAAAGAAGCTTTCTTAGAAACTTCTTGGTGATGTGTGAATTCATCTCACAGAGTTACACTTATGTTTCGTGGAGCAGTCCATTAACACTGTCTTTGAGGAATGAGAAGGGCTTCTTTGGATCACATTGAGGCCTACGCTGATAAAGGAAATTTCATCCGTTCAAACGTGAAAGAAGCTTTCTGAGAAACTTCTTTCTGATCTGTGAGTTCATCTCACAGAGTTACAACCTCTGCCTCAAGAAGCAGTTTGCTAACACTCTTTTCATGGAATCTGCAAAGTGATATTTGAGAGCCTATTGGGGCCCATGGTGATAAAGGAAATATCCTCACATAATAACTAAAGAGAAGCTTTCTGAGAAACTGCATTGCCATGTGTGAATGCAACTCACAGAGTTACACTATCTCTTCAGTGATCAGTTTGTTAGCACAGTTTTCTGGAAATCTGCAATTAGATACTTCATAGCGCAATGAACATTACAGTGACAAAGGAAATATCCACAGATGAAAACTAGAAAGAAGCTTTCTTAGAAACTTCTTGGTGATGTGTGAATTCATCTCACAGAGTTACACTTATGTTTCGTGGAGCAGTCCATTAACACTGTCTTTGAGGAATCTGAGAAGGGCTTCTTTGGATCATATTGAGGCCTGCTGATAAAGGAAATTTCATCCGTTCAAAACGTGAAAGAAGCTTTCTGAGAACTTCTTTCTGATCTGTGAGTTCATCTCACAGAGTTACAACCTCTGCCTCAAGAAGCAGTTTGCTAACACTCTTTTCGTGGAATCTGCAAAGTGATATTTGGGAGCCTATTGGGGCCCATGGTTATAAAGGAAATATCCTCACATAATAACTAAAAGAAGCTTTCTGAGAAACTGCATTGCCAAGTGTGAATGCAACCCACAGAGTTACACGTTTCTCTTCAGTGATCAGTTTGTTAGCACAGTTTTCTGGAAATCTGCAATTAGATACTTCATAGCGCAATGAACATTACAGTGACAAAGGAAATATCCAGAGATGAAAACTAGAAAGAAGCTTTCTTAGAAACTTCTTGGTGATGTGTGAATTCATCTCACAGAGTTACACTTATGTTTCGTGGAGCAGTCCGTTAACACTGTCTTTGAGGAATCTGAGAAGGGCTTCTTTAGACCACTTTGAGGCCTACGCTGATAAAGGAAATTTCATCCGTTCAAACCGTGAAAGAAGCTTTCTGAGAAACTTCTTTCTGATCTGTGAGTTCATCTCACAGAGTTACAACCTCTGCCTCAAGAAGCAGTTTGCTAACACTCTTTTCGTGGAATCTGCAAAGTGATATTTGGGAGCCTATTGGGGCCCATGGTGATAAGGAAATATCCTCACATAATAACTAAAGAGAAGCTTTCTGAGAAACTGCATTGCCATGTGTGAATGCAACTCACAGAGTTACACGTTTCTCTTCAGTGATCAGTTTGTTAGCACAGTTTTCTGGAAATCTGCAATTAGATACTTCATAGCGCAATGAACATACAGTGACAAATGAAATATCCAGAGATGAAAACTAGAAAGAAGCTTTCTTAGAAACTTCTTGGTGATGTGTGAATTCATCTCACAGAGTTACACTTAGTTTCGTGGAGCAGTCCGTTAACACTGTCTTTGAGGATTCTGAGAAGGGCTTCTTTGACCACTTGAGGCCTACGCTGATAAAGGAAATTTCATCCGTTCAAACCGTGAAAGAAGCTTTCTGAGAAACTTCTTTCTGATCTGTGAGTTCATCTCACAGAGTTACAACCTCTGCCTCAAGAAGCAGTTTGCTAACACTCTTTTCGTGGAATCTGCAAAGTGATATTTGGGAGCCTATTGGGGCCATGGTGATAAAGGAAATATCCTCACATAATAACTAAAGAGAAGCTTTCTGAGAAACTGCATTGCCATGTGTGAATGCAACTCACAGAGTTACACGTTCTCTTCAGTGATCAGTTTGTTAGCACAGTTTTCTGGAAATCTGCAATTAGATACTTCATAGCGCAATGAACATTACAGTGACAAAGGAAATATCCAGAGATGAAAACTAGAAAGAAGCTTTCTTAGAAACTTCTTGGTGATGTGTGAATTCATCTCACAGAGTTACACTTATGTTTCGTGGAGCAGTCCATTAACACTGTCTTTGAGGAATCTGAGAAGGGCTTCTTTGGATCACATTGAGGCCTACGCTGATAAAGGAAATTTCATCCGTTCAAACCGTGAAAGAAGCTTTCTGAGAAACTTCTTTCTGATCTGTGAGTTCATCTCACAGAGTTACAACCTCTGCCTCAAGAAGCAGTTTGCTAACACTCTTTTCGTGGAATCTGCAAAGTGATATTTGGGAGCCTATTGGGGCCCATGGTATAAAGGAAATATCCTCACATAATAACTAAAGAGAAGCTTTCTGAGAAACTGCATTGCCATGTGTGAATGCAACTCACAGACTTACGCCAGTGTTCTTTGGAGCCGTTTCTTTGGACTGTTTCCGTGGATTCTGAGAAGTGATATTTCAGATAGCTTTGAAGAATAGAAGGAGAAAGGAAATATCCTTCAAGAGAAAGCGGAACCAAGCTTTGTGAGAAACTGCTTTGTGATATGTGAATTCATTTCACAGTGTTCTATCACCCTTCTCGGGGAGTTTCCTAGCACTCATTTTGAGGAATCTCAGATGTGATGTCTTGGATATCGTTGAATCGCATGCTGAATAAGGAACTATCCTCAGAGAAACCTGCAGAGAAGGCTTCTCAAAACTTCTTTGTTGTGGGTGAATTCAGCCCACAGATGTCCATCATTGTTTCCACTGAGAAACTCGCTAGCAGAATTTTCGCAGAATCTGCAATAGGACACACGGTGGCGCTCCAAGACCACAAATAACCTCGTCTTACTAAAGAAAGAAGCTTTCTGAGAAACGCTATGTGATGTGTGAATTCAACTCACTAAGTTGCAGCGGTATTTCGTGGGGCCGTGGCCTAGGCCTATTTGTGTGGAATCTGAGAACAGATATTCCCGATCCCTTTGAAAACAATGGGGCCAATGGAAACATCTTCCAATAAAATGAGAAAGAAGCTTTCTGAGAAACTTCTTTCTGATCTGTGAGTTCATCTCACAGAGTTACAACCTCTGCCTCAAGAAGCAGTTTGCTAACACTCTTTTCGTGGAATCTGCAAAGTGATATTTGGGAGCCTATTGGGCCCATGGTGATAAAGGAAATATCCTCACATAATAACTAAAGAGAAGCTTTCTGAGAAACTGCATTGCCATGTGTGAATGCAACTCACAGAGTTACACGTTTCTCTTCAGTGATCAGTTTTGTTAGCACAGTTTTCTGGAAATCTGCAATTAGATACTTCATAGCGCAATGAACATTACAGTGACAAATGAAATATCCACAGATGAAAACTAGAAAGAAGCTTTCTTAGAAACTTCTTGGTGATGTGTGAATTCATCTCACAGAGTTACACTTATGTTTCGTGGAGCAGTCCATTAACACTGTCTTTGAGGAATCTGAGAAGGGCTTCTTTGGATCACATTGAGGCCTACGCTGATAAAGGAAATTTCATCCGTTCAAACGTGAAAGAAGCTTTCTGAGAAACTTCTTTCTGATCTGTGAGTTCATCTCACAGAGTTACAACCTCTGCCTCAAGAAGCAGTTTGCTAACACTCTTTTCGTGGAATCTGCAAAGTGATATTTGGGAGCCTATGGGGCCCATGGTGATAAAGGAAATATCCTCACATAATAACTAAAGAGAAGCTTTCTGAGAAACTGCATTGCCATGTGTGAATGCAACTCACAGGTTACACTTTCTCTTCAGTGATCAGTTTGTTAGCACAGTTTTCTGGAAATCTGCAATTAGATACTTCATAGCGCAATGAACATTACAGTGACAAAGGAAATATCCACAGATGAAAACTAGAAAGAAGCTTTCTTAGAAACTT
This sequence comes from Rhinopithecus roxellana, assembly GCF_007565055.1. Lineage (NCBI taxonomy): Eukaryota > Metazoa > Chordata > Mammalia > Primates > Cercopithecidae > Rhinopithecus > Rhinopithecus roxellana. Next base: position 74,158,800 of record NC_044563.1, read on the forward strand.
CTTGGTGTGTGAATTCATCTCACAGAGTTACACTTATGTTTCGTGGAGCAGTCCATTAACACTGTCTTTGAGGAATCTGAGAAGGGCTTCTTTGGATCATATTGAGGCCTACGCTGATAAGGAAATTTCATCCGTTCAAAACGTGAAAGAAGCTTTCTGAGAAACTTCTTTCTGATCTGTGAGTTCATCTCACAGAGTTACAACCTCTGCCTCAAGAAGCAGTTTGCTAACACTCTTTTCGTGGAATCTGCAAAGTGATATTTGGGAGCCTATTGGGGCCCATGGTATAAAGGAAATATCCTCACATAATAACTAAAGAAGAAGCTTTCTGAGAAACTGCATTGCCAAGTGTGAATGCAACCCACAGAGTTACACGTTTCTCTTCAGTGATCAGTTTGTTAGCACAGTTTTCTGGAAATCTGCAATTAGATACTTCATAGCGCAATGAACATTACAGTGACAAAGGAAATATCCAGAGATGAAAACTAGAAAGAGCTTTCTTAGAAACTTCTTGGTGATGTGTGAATTCATCTCACAGAGTTACACTTATGTTTCGTGGAGCAGTCCGTTAACACTGTCTTTGAGGAATCTGAGAAGGCTTCTTTAGACCACTTGAGGCCTACGCTGATAAGGAATTTCATCCGTTCAAACCGTGAAAGAAGCTTTCTGATAACTGCGGGGGTTAGCACAGTTTCTGGAAATCTGCATTAGATATCAAAGCGCAAGTGAACATTACAGTGACAAAGGAAATATCCACAGATGAAACAGAAAGAAAGCTTTCTAGAAACTCTTGGTGATGGTGAATTCATCTCCAGAGTTACACTTAGTGTCGTGGAGCAGTCCATTAACACTGTCTTGTGAGGAATCTGAGAAGGGCCTTTGGATCACATTGAGGCCTACGCTGATAAAGGAAATTTCATCCGTTCAAAACGTGAAAGAAGCTTTCTGAGAACTTCTTTCTGATCTGTGAGTTCATCTCACAAGAGTACAACCTCGGCCTCAAGAAGCAGTTTGCTAACACTCTTTTCGTGGAATCTGCAAAGTGATATTGGGAGCCTATTGGGGCCCATGGTGATAAAGGAAATATCCTCACATAATAACTAAAGAGAAGCTTTCTGAGAAACTGCATTGCCAGTGTGAATGCAACTCACAGAGTTACACGTTCTCTTCAGTGATCAGTTTGTTAGCACAGTTTTCTGGAAATCTGCAATTAGATACTTCATAGCGCAATGAACATTACAGTGACAAAGGAAATATCCACAGATGAAAACTAGAAAGAAGCTTTTCTTAGAAACTTCTTGGTGATGTGTGAATTCATCTCACAGAGTTACACTATTTTCGTGGAGCAGTCCATTAACACTGTCTTTGAGGAATCTGAGAAGGGCTTCTTTGGATCACATTGAGGCCTACGCTGATAAAGGAAATTTCATCCGTTCAAAACGTGAAAGAAGCTTTCTGAGAAACTTCTTTCTGATCTGTGAGTTCATCTCACAGAGTTACAACCTCTGCCTCAAGAAGCAGTTTGCTAACACTCTTTTCGTGGAATCTGCAAAGTGATATTTGGGAGCCTATGGGGCCCATGGTGATAAAGGAAATATCCTCACATAATAACTAAGAGAAGCTTTCTAGAAACTGCATTGCCAAGTGTGAATGCAACTCACAGAGTTACACGTTTCTCTTCAGTGATCAGTTTGTTAGCACAGTTTTCTGGAAATCGCAATTAGATACTTCAAGCGCAATGAACATTACAGTGACAAAGGAAATATCCACAGATGAAAACTAGAAAGAAGCTTTCTTAGAAACTTCTTGGTGATGTGTGAATTCATCTCCAGAGTTACACTTATGTTTCGTGGAGCAGTCCATTAACACTGTCTTTGAGGAATCTGAGAAGGGCTTCTTTGGATCACATTGAGGCCTACGCTGATAAAGGAAATTTCATCCGTTCAAAACGTGAAAGAAGCTTTCTGAGAAACTTCTTTCTGATCTGTGAGTTCATCTCACAGAGTTACAACCTCTGCCTCAAGAAGCAGTTTGCTAACACTCTTTTCGTGGAATCTGCAAAGTGAATTTGGGAGCCTATTGGGTCCCATGGTGATAAAGGAAATATCCTCACATAATAACTAAAGAGAAGCTTTCTGAGAAACTGCATTGCCAAGTGTGAATGCAACTCACAGAGTTACACGTTTCTCTTCAGTGATCAGTTTGTTAGCACAGTTTTCTGGAAATCTGCATTAGATACTTCAAGCGCAATGAACATTACAGTGACAAAGGAAATATCCACAGATGAAAACTAGAAAGAAGCTTTCTTAGAAACTTCTTGGTGATGTTGTGAATTCATCTCACAGAGTTACACTTATGTTTCGTGGAGCAGTCCATTAACACTGTCTTTGAGGAATCTGAGAGGGCTTCTTTGGATCACATTGAGGCCTACGCTGATAAAGGAAATTTCATCCGTTCAAAACGG
>NC_044563.1:74161363-74168926 GCF_007565055.1 Rhinopithecus roxellana
TCACTGAAGAGAAACGTGTAACTCTGTGAGTTGCATTCACATTTGGCAATGCAGTTTCTCAGAAAGCTTCTCTTTAGTTATATGTGAGGATATTCCTTATCACCATGGGTTCCAATAGGCTCCCAAATATCACTTTGCAGATTCCACGAAAAGAGTGTTAAAAATGCTTCTTGAGGCAGAGGTTGTAACTCTGTGAGATGAACTCACAGATCAGAAAGAAGTTTCTCAGAAAGCTTCTTTCACGTTTTGAACGGATGAAATTTCCTTTATCAGCGTAGGCCTCAATGTGATCCAAAGAAGCCCTTCTCAGATTCCTCAAAGACAGTGTTAATACTGCTCCACGAAACATAAGTGTAACTCGGTGAGATGAATTCACACATCACCAAGAAGTTTCTAAGCTTCTTTCTAGTTTTCATCTGTGGATATTTCCTTTGTCATTGTAATGTTCATTGCGCTATGAAGTATTCTATTGCAGATTTCCAGAAAACTGTGCTAACAAACTGATCACTGAAGAGAAACGTGTAACTCTGTGAGTTGCATTCACACTTGGCAATGCAGTTTCTCAGAAAGCTTCTCTTTAGTTATTATGTGAGGATATTTCCTTTATCACCATGGGCCCCAATAGGCTCCCAAATATCACTTTGCAGATTCCACGAAAAGAGTGTTAGCAAACTGCTTCTTGAGGCAGAGGTTGTAACTCTGTGAGATGAACTCACAGATCAGAAAGAAGTTTCTCAGAAAGCTTCTTTCACGTTTTGAACGGATGAAATTTCCTTTATCAGCGTAGGCCTCAATGTGATCCAAAGAAGCCCTTCTCAGATTCCTCAAAGACAGTGTTAATGGACTGCTCCACGAAACATAAGTGTAACTCTGCGAGATGAATTCACACATCACCAAGAAGTTTCTAAGAAAGCTTCTTTCTAGTTTTCATCTGTGGATATTTCCTTTGTCACTGTAATGTTCATTGCGCTGTGAAGTATCTAATTGCAGATTTCCAGAAAACTGTGCTAACAAACTGATCACTGAAGAGAAACGTGTAACTCTGTGAGTTGCATTCACACTTGGCAATGCAGTTTCTCAGAAAGCTTCTCTTTAGTTATTATGTGAGGATATTTCCTTTATCACCATGGGCCCCAATAGGCTCCCAAATATCACTTTGCAGATTCCACGAAAAGAGTGTTAGCAAACTGCTTCTTGAGGCAGAGGTTGTAACTCTGTGAGATGAACTCACAGATCAGAAAGAAGTTTCTCAGAAAGCTTCTTTCACGTTTTGAACGGATGAAATTTCCTTTATCAGCGTAGGCCTCAATGTGATCCAAAGAAGCCCTTCTCAGATTCCTCAAAGACAGTGTTAATGGACTGCTCCACGAAACATAAGTGTAACTCTGCGAGATGAATTCACACATCACCAAGAAGTTTCTAAGAAAGCTTCTTTCTAGTTTTCATCTGTGGATATTTCCTTTGTCACTGTAATGTTCATTGCGCTGTGAAGTATCTAATTGCAGATTTCCAGAAAACTGTGCTAACAAACTGATCACTGAAGAGAAACGTGTAACTCTGTGAGTTGCATTCACACTTGGCAATGCAGTTTCTCAGAAAGCTTCTCTTTAGTTATTATGTGAGGATATTTCCTTTATCACCATGGGCCCCAATAGGCTCCCAAATATCACTTTGCAGATTCCACGAAAAGAGTGTTAGCAAACTGCTTCTTGAGGCAGAGGTTGTAACTCTGTGAGATGAACTCACAGATCAGAAAGAAGTTTCTCAGAAAGCTTCTTTCACGTTTTGAACGGATGAAATTTCCTTTATCAGCGTAGGCCTCAATGTGATCCAAAGAAGCCCTTCTCAGATTCCTCAAAGACAGTGTTAATGGACTGCTCCACGAAACATAAGTGTAACTCTGCGAGATGAATTCACACATCACCAAGAAGTTTCTAAGAAAGCTTCTTTCTAGTTTTCATCTGTGGATATTTCCTTTGTCACTGTAATGTTCATTGCGCTGTGAAGTATCTAATTGCAGATTTCCAGAAAACTGTGCTAACAAACTGATCACTGAAGAGAAACGTGTAACTCTGTGAGTTGCATTCACACTTGGCAATGCAGTTTCTCAGAAAGCTTCTCTTTAGTTATTATGTGAGGATATTTCCTTTATCACCATGGGCCCCAATAGGCTCCCAAATATCACTTTGCAGATTCCACGAAAAGAGTGTTAGCAAACTGCTTCTTGAGGCAGAGGTTGTAACTCTGTGAGATGAACTCACAGATCAGAAAGAAGTTTCTCAGAAAGCTTCTTTCACGTTTTGAACGGATGAAATTTCCTTTATCAGCGTAGGCCTCAATGTGATCCAAAGAAGCCCTTCTCAGATTCCTCAAAGACAGTGTTAATGGACTGCTCCACGAAACATAAGTGTAACTCTGCGAGATGAATTCACACATCACCAAGAAGTTTCTAAGAAAGCTTCTTTCTAGTTTTCATCTGTGGATATTTCCTTTGTCACTGTAATGTTCATTGCGCTGTGAAGTATCTAATTGCAGATTTCCAGAAAACTGTGCTAACAAACTGATCACTGAAGAGAAACGTGTAACTCTGTGAGTTGCATTCACACTTGGCAATGCAGTTTCTCAGAAAGCTTCTCTTTAGTTATTATGTGAGGATATTTCCTTTATCACCATGGGCCCCAATAGGCTCCCAAATATCACTTTGCAGATTCCACGAAAAGAGTGTTAGCAAACTGCTTCTTGAGGCAGAGGTTGTAACTCTGTGAGATGAACTCACAGATCAGAAAGAAGTTTCTCAGAAAGCTTCTTTCACGTTTTGAACGGATGAAATTTCCTTTATCAGCGTAGGCCTCAATGTGATCCAAAGAAGCCCTTCTCAGATTCCTCAAAGACAGTGTTAATGGACTGCTCCACGAAACATAAGTGTAACTCTGCGAGATGAATTCACACATCACCAAGAAGTTTCTAAGAAAGCTTCTTTCTAGTTTTCATCTGTGGATATTTCCTTTGTCACTGTAATGTTCATTGCGCTGTGAAGTATCTAATCGCAGATTTCCAGAAAACTGTGCTAACAAACTGATCACTGAAGAGAAACGTGTAACTCTGTGAGTTGCATTCACACTTGGCAATGCAGTTTCTCAGAAAGCTTCTCTTTAGTTATTATGTGAGGATATTTCCTTTATCACCATGGGCCCCAATAGGCTCCCAAATATCACTTTGCAGATTCCACGAAAAGAGTGTTAGCAAACTGCTTCTTGAGGCAGAGGTTGTAACTCTGTGAGATGAACTCACAGATCAGAAAGAAGTTTCTCAGAAAGCTTCTTTCACGTTTTGAACGGATGAAATTTCCTTTATCAGCGTAGGCCTCAATGTGATCCAAAGAAGCCCTTCTCAGATTCCTCAAAGACAGTGTTAATGGACTGCTCCACGAAACATAAGTGTAACTCTGCGAGATGAATTCACACATCACCAAGAAGTTTCTAAGAAAGCTTCTTTCTAGTTTTCATCTGTGGATATTTCCTTTGTCACTGTAATGTTCATTGCGCTGTGAAGTATCTAATTGCAGATTTCCAGAAAACTGTGCTAACAAACTGATCACTGAAGAGAAACGTGTAACTCTGTGAGTTGCATTCACACTTGGCAATGCAGTTTCTCAGAAAGCTTCTCTTTAGTTATTATGTGAGGATATTTCCTTTATCACCATGGGCCCCAATAGGCTCCCAAATATCACTTTGCAGATTCCACGAAAAGAGTGTTAGCAAACTGCTTCTTGAGGCAGAGGTTGTAACTCTGTGAGATGAACTCACAGATCAGAAAGAAGTTTCTCAGAAAGCTTCTTTCACGTTTTGAACGGATGAAATTTCCTTTATCAGCGTAGGCCTCAATGTGATCCAAAGAAGCCCTTCTCAGATTCCTCAAAGACAGTGTTAATGGACTGCTCCACGAAACATAAGTGTAACTCTGCGAGATGAATTCACACATCACCAAGAAGTTTCTAAGAAAGCTTCTTTCTAGTTTTCATCTGTGGATATTTCCTTTGTCACTGTAATGTTCATTGCGCTGTGAAGTATCTAATTGCAGATTTCCAGAAAACTGTGCTAACAAACTGATCACTGAAGAGAAACGTGTAACTCTGTGAGTTGCATTCACACTTGGCAATGCAGTTTCTCAGAAAGCTTCTCTTTAGTTATTATGTGAGGATATTTCCTTTATCACCATGGGCCCCAATAGGCTCCCAAATATCACTTTGCAGATTCCACGAAAAGAGTGTTAGCAAACTGCTTCTTGAGGCAGAGGTTGTAACTCTGTGAGATGAACTCACAGATCAGAAAGAAGTTTCTCAGAAAGCTTCTTTCACGTTTTGAACGGATGAAATTTCCTTTATCAGCGTAGGCCTCAATGTGATCCAAAGAAGCCCTTCTCAGATTCCTCAAAGACAGTGTTAATGGACTGCTCCACGAAACATAAGTGTAACTCTGCGAGATGAATTCACACATCACCAAGAAGTTTCTAAGAAAGCTTCTTTCTAGTTTTCATCTGTGGATATTTCCTTTGTCACTGTAATGTTCATTGCGCTGTGAAGTATCTAATTGCAGATTTCCAGAAAACTGTGCTAACAAACTGATCACTGAAGAGAAACGTGTAACTCTGTGAGTTGCATTCACACTTGGCAATGCAGTTTCTCAGAAAGCTTCTCTTTAGTTATTATGTGAGGATATTTCCTTTATCACCATGGGCCCCAATAGGCTCCCAAATATCACTTTGCAGATTCCACGAAAAGAGTGTTAGCAAACTGCTTCTTGAGGCAGAGGTTGTAACTCTGTGAGATGAACTCACAGATCAGAAAGAAGTTTCTCAGAAAGCTTCTTTCACGTTTTGAACGGATGAAATTTCCTTTATCAGCGTAGGCCTCAATGTGATCCAAAGAAGCCCTTCTCAGATTCCTCAAAGACAGTGTTAATGGACTGCTCCACGAAACATAAGTGTAACTCTGCGAGATGAATTCACACATCACCAAGAAGTTTCTAAGAAAGCTTCTTTCTAGTTTTCATCTGTGGATATTTCCTTTGTCACTGTAATGTTCATTGCGCTGTGAAGTATCTAATTGCAGATTTCCAGAAAACTGTGCTAACAAACTGATCACTGAAGAGAAACGTGTAACTCTGTGAGTTGCATTCACACTTGGCAATGCAGTTTCTCAGAAAGCTTCTCTTTAGTTATTATGTGAGGATATTTCCTTTATCACCATGGGCCCCAATAGGCTCCCAAATATCACTTTGCAGATTCCACGAAAAGAGTGTTAGCAAACTGCTTCTTGAGGCAGAGGTTGTAACTCTGTGAGATGAACTCACAGATCAGAAAGAAGTTTCTCAGAAAGCTTCTTTCACGTTTTGAACGGATGAAATTTCCTTTATCAGCGTAGGCCTCAATGTGATCCAAAGAAGCCCTTCTCAGATTCCTCAAAGACAGTGTTAATGGACTGCTCCACGAAACATAAGTGTAACTCTGCGAGATGAATTCACACATCACCAAGAAGTTTCTAAGAAAGCTTCTTTCTAGTTTTCATCTGTGGATATTTCCTTTGTCACTGTAATGTTCATTGCGCTGTGAAGTATCTAATTGCAGATTTCCAGAAAACTGTGCTAACAAACTGATCACTGAAGAGAAACGTGTAACTCTGTGAGTTGCATTCACACTTGGCAATGCAGTTTCTCAGAAAGCTTCTCTTTAGTTATTATGTGAGGATATTTCCTTTATCACCATGGGCCCCAATAGGCTCCCAAATATCACTTTGCAGATTCCACGAAAAGAGTGTTAGCAAACTGCTTCTTGAGGCAGAGGTTGTAACTCTGTGAGATGAACTCACAGATCAGAAAGAAGTTTCTCAGAAAGCTTCTTTCACGTTTTGAACGGATGAAATTTCCTTTATCAGCGTAGGCCTCAATGTGATCCAAAGAAGCCCTTCTCAGATTCCTCAAAGACAGTGTTAATGGACTGCTCCACGAAACATAAGTGTAACTCTGCGAGATGAATTCACACATCACCAAGAAGTTTCTAAGAAAGCTTCTTTCTAGTTTTCATCTGTGGATATTTCCTTTGTCACTGTAATGTTCATTGCGCTGTGAAGTATCTAATTGCAGATTTCCAGAAAACTGTGCTAACAAACTGATCACTGAAGAGAAACGTGTAACTCTGTGAGTTGCATTCACACTTGGCAATGCAGTTTCTCAGAAAGCTTCTCTTTAGTTATTATGTGAGGATATTTCCTTTATCACCATGGGCCCCAATAGGCTCCCAAATATCACTTTGCAGATTCCACGAAAAGAGTGTTAGCAAACTGCTTCTTGAGGCAGAGGTTGTAACTCTGTGAGATGAACTCACAGATCAGAAAGAAGTTTCTCAGAAAGCTTCTTTCACGTTTTGAACGGATGAAATTTCCTTTATCAGCGTAGGCCTCAATGTGATCCAAAGAAGCCCTTCTCAGATTCCTCAAAGACAGTGTTAATGGACTGCTCCACGAAACATAAGTGTAACTCTGCGAGATGAATTCACACATCACCAAGAAGTTTCTAAGAAAGCTTCTTTCTAGTTTTCATCTGTGGATATTTCCTTTGTCACTGTAATGTTCATTGCGCTGTGAAGTATCTAATTGCAGATTTCCAGAAAACTGTGCTAACAAACTGATCACTGAAGAGAAACGTGTAACTCTGTGAGTTGCATTCACACTTGGCAATGCAGTTTCTCAGAAAGCTTCTCTTTAGTTATTATGTGAGGATATTTCCTTTATCACCATGGGCCCCAATAGGCTCCCAAATATCACTTTGCAGATTCCACGAAAAGAGTGTTAGCAAACTGCTTCTTGAGGCAGAGGTTGTAACTCTGTGAGATGAACTCACAGATCAGAAAGAAGTTTCTCAGAAAGCTTCTTTCACGTTTTGAACGGATGAAATTTCCTTTATCAGCGTAGGCCTCAATGTGATCCAAAGAAGCCCTTCTCAGATTCCTCAAAGACAGTGTTAATGGACTGCTCCACGAAACATAAGTGTAAACTCTGCGAGATGAATTCACACATCACCAAGAAGTTTCTAAGAAAGCTTCTTTCTAGTTTTCATCTGTGATATTTCCTTTGTCACTGTAATGTTCATTGCGCTGTGAAGTATCTAATTGCAGATTTCCAGAAAACTGTGCTAACAAACTGATCACTGAAGAGAAACGTGTAACTCTGTGAGTTGCATTCACACTTGGCAATGCAGTTCTCAGAAAGCTTCTCTTTAGTATATTGTGAGGACTATTCCCTTATCACCATGGGCCCCAATAGGCTTCCCACATATCACTTTGCAGATTCCAACGAAAGAGTGTTAGCAAAACTGGCTTCTTGAGGCAGAGGTTGTAACTCTGTGCGATGAACTCACAGATCAGAAAGAGTTTCATTCAGAAAGCTTCTTCACGGTTTGAACGGATGAAATTTCCTTTTATCAGCGTAGGCCTCAATGTGATCAAGAAGCCCTTCTCAGTCACTCAAAGACAGTGTTAATATACTGCTCCACGAAACATAAGTGTAAC
>NC_044563.1:77077307-77084607 GCF_007565055.1 Rhinopithecus roxellana
CACAGAGTTACAACCTCTGCCTCAAGAAGAAGTTTGCTAACACTCTTCTCGTCTAATCTGCAAAGTGATATTTGGGAGCCTATAGGGGCCCATGGTGATAAAGGAAATATCCTCACATAATAACTAAAGAGAAGCTTTCTGAGAAACTGCACTGCCATGTGTGAATGCAACTCACAGAGTTACGCCATTGTTTTTGCAGCCGTTTCTTAGGACTGTTTCCGTGGATTCCGAGAAGTGATATTTCAGATAGCTTTGAAGAATAGAAGGAGAAAGAAATGTCCTCCAAGAGAAAGCAGAACCAAGCTTTCTGAGAAACTGCTTTGTGATATGTGAATTCATTTCACAGTGTTCTATCACCCTTTCTCGGGGGAGTTTCCTAGCACTCATTTGAGGAATCTCAGATGTGATGTCTTGGATATCGTTGAATCGCATGCTGAATAAGGAACTATCCTCAGAGAAACCTGCAGAGAAGCCTTCTCAGAAACTTCTTTGTTGTGGGTGATTTCAGCCCACAGATGTCCATCATTGTTTCCACTGAGAAACTTGCTAGGAGAGTTTTCGCAGAATCTGCAATAGGACACACGGTGGCGCTCCAAGACCACAAATAACTTCGTCTTACTAAAGAAAGAAGCTTTCTGAGAAACCGCTTTGTGATGTGTGAATTCAACTCACTAAGTTGCAGCTGTATTTCGTGGGGCCGTGGCCTAGCCCTATTTGTGTGGAATCTGAGAACAGCTATTCCCGAACCCTTTGAAAACAATGGGGCCAAGGGAAACATCTTCCAATAAAAATGAGAAAGAAGCTTACTGAGAAACTTCTTTCTGATCTGTGAGTTCATCTCACAGAGTTACACTCTCTGCCTCAAGAAGCAGTTTGCTAACCCTCTTTTCGTGGAATCTGCAAAGTGATATTTGGCAGCCTATTGGGGCCCATGGTGATAAAGGAAATATCCTCACATAATAACTAAAGAGAAGCATTCTGAGAAACTGCATTGCCATGTGTGAATGCAACTCACAGAGTTACACGTTTCTCTTCAGTGATCAGTTTGTTAGCATAGTTTTCTGGAGATCTGCAATTAGATACTTCATAGCGCAATGAACATTACAGTGACAAAGGAAATATCCAGAGATGAAAACTTGAAAGAAGCTTTCATAGAAACTTCTTGGTGATGTGTGAATTCATCTCACACAGTTACACTTATGTTTCGTGGAGCAGTCCATTAACACTGTCTTTGGGGAAACTGAGAAGGGCTTCTTTGGATCACATTGAGGCCTACGCTGATAAAGGAAATTTCATCGTTCGAAACGTGAAAGAAGCTTTCTGAGAAACTTCTTTCTGATCTGTGAGTTCATCTCACAGAGTTACAACCTCTGCCTCAAGAAGAAGTTTGCTAACACTCTTCTTGTCTAATCTGCAAAGTGATATTTGGGAGCCTATAGGGGCCCATGGTGATAAAGGAAATGTCCTCAACATAATAACTAAAGAGAAGCTTTCTGAGAAACTGCATTACATGTGTGAATGCAACTCACAGAGTTACACGTTTCTCTTCAGTGATCAGTTTGTTAGCACAGTTTTCTGGAAATCTGCAATTAGATACTTCATAGCGCAATGAACATTACAGTGACAAGGAAATATCGACAGTGAAAACTAGAAGGAAGCTTTCTTAGAAACTTCTTGTTGATGTGTGAATTCATCTCACAGAGTTACACTTATGTTCGTGGAGCAGTCCATTAACACTGTCTTTGGGGAAACTGAGAAGAGCTTCTTGGATCACATTGAGGCCTACGCTGATAAAGAAATTTCATCCGTTCAAAACGTGAAAGAAGCTTTCTGAGAAACTTCTTCTGATCTGTTAGTTCATCTCACAGAGTTACAATCTCTGCCTCAAGAAGCAGTTTGCTAACACTCTTTCGTGGAATCTGCAAAGTGATATTTGGGAGCCTATAGGGGCCCATGGTGATAAAGGAAATATCCTCACATAATAACTAAAGAGAAGCTTTCTGAGAAACTGCATTACCATGTGTGAATGCAACTCACAAAGTTACACGTTTCTCTTCAGTGATCAGTTTGTTAGCACAGTTTTCTGGAAATCTGCAATTAGATACTTCATAGCGCAATGAACATTACAGTGACAAAGGAAATATCCACAGTGAAAACTAGAAGGAAGCTTTCTTAGAAACTTCTTGTTTGATGTGTGAATTCATCTCACAGAGTTACACTTATGTTTCGTGGAACAGTCCATTAACACTGTCTTTGGGGAAACTGAGAAGGGCTTCTTTGGACCACATTGAGGCCTACGCTGATAAAGGAAATTTCATCCGTTCAAAACGTGAAAGAAGCTTTCTGAGAAACTTCTTCTGATCTGTGAGTTCATCTCACAGAGTTACAACCTCTGCCTCAAGAAGCAGTTTGCTAACACTCTTCTCGTCTAATCTGCAAAGTGATATTTGGGAGCCTATAGGGGCCCATGGTGATAAAGGAAATGTCCTCACATAATAACTAAAGAGAAGCTTTCTGAGAAACTGCACTGCCATGTGTGAATGCAACTCACAGAGTTACGCCATTGTTTTTGCAGCCGTTTCTTAGGACTGTTTCCGTGGATTCCGAGAAGTGATATTTCAGATAGCTTTGAAGAATAGAAGGAGAAAGAAATGTCCTCCAAGAGAAAGCAGAACCAAGCTTTCTGAGAAACTGCTTTGTGATATGTGAATTCATTTCACAGTGTTCTATCACCCTTTCTCGGGGGAGTTTCCTAGCACTCATTTGAGGAATCTCAGATGTGATGTCTTGGATATCGTTGAATCGCATGCTGAATAAGGAACTATCCTCAGAGAAACCTGCAGAGAAGCCTTCTCAGAAACTTCTTTGTTGTGGGTGATTTCAGCCCACAGATGTCCATCATTGTTTCCACTGAGAAACTTGCTAGGAGAGTTTTCGCAGAATCTGCAATAGGACACACGGTGGCGCTCCAAGACCACAAATAACTTCGTCTTACTAAAGAAAGAAGCTTTCTGAGAAAACCGCTTTGTGATGTGTGAATTCAACTCACTAAGTTGCAGCTGTATTTCGTGGGGCCGTGGCCTAGCCCTATTTGTGTGGAATCTGAGAACAGCCTATTCCCGAACCCTTTGAAAACAATGGGGCCAAGGGAAACATCTTCCAATAAAAATGAGAAAAGAAGCTTACTGAGAAACTTCTTTCTGATCTGTGAGTTCATCTCACAGAGTTACAATCTCCTGCCTCAAGAAGCAGTTTGCTAACACATCTTTTCGTGGAATCTGCAAAGTGATATTTGGCAGCCTATTGGGGCCCATGGTGATAAGGAAATATCCTCACATAATAACTAAAGGAGAAGCATTCCTGAGAAACTGCATTGCCATGTGTGAATGCAACTCACAGAGTTACACGTTTCTCTTCAGTGATCAGTTTTGTTAGCATAGTTTTCTGGAGATCTGCAATTAGATACTTCATAGCGCAATGAACATTACAGTGACAAAGGAAATATCCAGAGATGAAAACTAGAAAGAAGCTTTCATAGAAACTTCTTGGTGATGTGTGAATTCATCTCACAGAGTTACACTTATGTTTCGTGGAGCAGTCCATTAACACTGTCTTTGGGGAAACTGAGAAGGGCTTCTTTGGATCACATTGAGGCCTACGGTGATAAAGGAAATTTCCTCCGTTCGAAACGTGAAAGAAGCTTTCTGAGAAACTTCTTTCTGATCTGTGAGTTCATCTCACAGAGTTACAACCTCTGCCTCAAGAAGAAGTTTGCTAACACTCTTCTCGTCTAATCTGCAAAGTGATATTTGGGAGCCTATAGGGGCCCATGGTGATAAAGGAAATGTCCTCACATAATAACTAAAGAGAAGCTTTCTGAGAAACTGCATTACCATGTGTGAATGCAACTCACAGAGTTACACGTTTCTCTTCAGTGATCAGTTTGTTAGCACAGTTTTCTGGAAATCTGCAATTAGATACTTCATAGCGCAATGAACATTACAGTGACAAAGGAAATATCCAGTGAAAACTAGAAGGAAGCTTTCTTAGAAACTTCTTGTGATGTGTGAATTCATCTCACAGAGTTACACTTATGTTTCGTGGAGCAGTCCATTAACACTGTCTTTGGGGAAACTGAGAAGAGCTTCTTTGGATCACATTGAGGCCTACGCTGATAAAGGAAATTTCATCCGTTCAAAACGTGAAAGAAGCTTTCTGAGAACTTCTTTCTGATCGTGAGTTCATCTCACAGAGTTACAACTCTGCCTCAAGAAGAAGTTTGCTAACACTCTTCTCGTCTAATCTGCAAGTGATATTTGGGAGCCTATAGGGGCCCATGGTGATAAAGGAAATGTCCTCACATAATAACTAAAGAGAAGCTTTCTGAGAAACTGCATTACCATGTGTGAATGCACTCACAGAGTTACACGTTTCTCTTCAGTGATCAGTTTGTTAGCACAGTTTTCTGGAATCTGCAATTAGATACTTCATAGCGCAATGAACATTACAGTGACAAAGGAAATCGACATGAAACTAGAAGGCACTTTCTTAAACTTCTTAGAAATGTTCTTGGTTGATGTGGAATTCATCTCACAGAGTTCACTTATGTTTCGTGGAACAGTCCATTAACACTGTCTTTGTGGAAACAGAGAAGGCTTCTTTGGACCACATTGAGGCCTTACGCTGATAAAGGAAATTTCATCCTTTCAAAACGTGACAGAAGCTTTCTGAGAAACTTCTTTCTGATCTGTGAGTTCCATCTCACAGAGTTTACATCCTGCCTCAAGAAGCAGTTTGCTAACACTCTTTTTCGTGAATCTGCAAAGTGATATTTGGCAGCCTATTGGGGCCCATGGTGATAAGGAAATCCTCACATAATAACTAAAGAGAAGCATTCTGAGAAACTGCCTTGCCATGTGTGAATGCAAACTCACGAGTTTACACGTTTCTCTTCAGTGATCAGTTTGTTAGCATAGTTTTTCTGGAGATCTGCAATTAGATACTTCATAGCGCAATGAACATTACAGTGACAAGGAAATATCCAGAGATGAAAACTAGAAAGAAAGCTTTCATAGAAACTTCTTGGTGATGTGTGAATTCATCTCACAGATTACACCTTATGTTTCGTGGAGCAGTCCATTAACACTGTCTTTGGGGAAACTGAGAAGGGCTTCTTTGGATCACATTGAGGCCTACGCTGATAAAGGAATTTCATCCGTTCAAAACGTGAAAGAAGGCTTTCTGAGAAACTTCTTTCTGATCTGTGAGTTCATCTCACAGAGTTACAACCTCTGCCTCAAGAAGAATTTGCTAACACTCTTCTCGTCTAATCTGCAAAGTGATATTTGGAGCCTATAGGGGCCCATGGTGATAAAGGAAATATCCTCACATAATAACTAAAGAGAAGCTTTCTGAGAAACTGCACTGCCATGTTGAAGCAACTCACAGAGTTACGCCATTGTTTTTGCAGCCGTTTCTTAGGACTGTTTCCGTGGATTCCGAGAAGTGATATTTCAGATAGCTTTTGAAGAATAGAAGGGAAAGAAATGTCCTCCAAGAGAAAGCAGAACCAAGCTTTCTGAGAAACTGCTTTGTGATATGTCCATTTCACAGTGTTCTATCACCCTTTCTCGGGGAGTTTCCTAGCACTCCATTTGAGGAATCTCAGATGTGATGTCTTGGATATCGTTGAATCGCATGCTGAATAAGGAACTATCCTCAGAGAAACCTGCAGAGAAGCCTTCTCAGAAACTTCTTTGTTGGGGTGATTTCAGCCCACAGATGTCCATCATTGTTTCCACTGAGAAACTTGCTAGGAGAGTTTTTTCGCAGAATCTGCAATAGGACACACGGTGGCGCTCCAAGACCACAATAACTTCGTCTTATAAAGAAAGAAGCTTTCTGAGAAACCGCTTTGTGATGTGTGAATTCAACCTCACTAAGTTGCAGCTGTATTTCGTGGGGCCGTGGCCTACCCCTATTTGTGTGGAATCTGAGAACAGCTATTCCCGAACCCTTTGAAAACAATGGGGCCAAGGGAACATCTTCCAATAAAAATGAGAAAGAAGCTTACTGAGAAACTTCTTTCTGATCTGTGAGTTCATCTCACAGAGTTTACAACTCTCTGCCTCAAGAAGCAGTTTTGCTAACCCTCTTTTCGTGGAATCTGCAAAGTGATATTTGGCAGCCTATTGGGGCCCATGGTGATAAAGGAAATATCCTCCACTATGAACTAAAGAGAAGCATTCTGAGAACTGCATTGCCATGTGTGAATGCAACTCACAGAGTTTACACGTTTCTCTCTTCAGTGATCAGTTTGTTAGCAATAGTTTTCTGGAGATCTGCAATTCGATACTCATAGCGCAATGAACATTACAGTGACAAAGGAAAATATCCCGAGATGAAAACTTGAAAGAAGCTTTCATAGAAACTTCTTGGTGATGTGTGTTCATCTCACAGTTACACTTATGTTTTCGTGGAGCAGTCCATTAACACTGTCTTTGGGGAAACTGAGAAGGGCTTCTTTGGATCACATTGAGGCCTACGCTGATAAAGGAAATTCATCCGTTCAAACGTGAAAGAAGCTTTCTGAGAAACTTCTTTCTGATCTGTGAGTTCATCTCACAGAGTTACAACCTCTGCCTCAAGAAGAATTTGCTAACACTCTTCTTGTCTAATCTGCAAAGTGATATTGGGAGCCTATAGGGGCCCATGGTGGATAAAGGAATGTCCTCACATATAAACTAAAGAGAAGCTTTCTGAGAACACTGCATTACCATGGTGAATGCACTCACAGAGTTTTTACACGTTTCTCTTCAGTGATCAGTTTGTTAGCAACCGTTTTCTGGAGATCTGCAATTAGATACTTCATAGCGCAATGACATTACATTGACAAAGGAAATATGACAGTGAAAACTAGAAGGAAGCTTTCTTAGAAACTTCTTGTTGATGTGTGAATTCATCTCACAGAGTTACACTTATGTTTCGTGGAGCATCCATTAACACTGTCTTTGGGGAAACTGAGAAGAGCTTCTTTTGGATCACATTGAGGCCTACGCTGATAAAGGAAATTTCATCCGTTCAAAACGTGAAAGAAGCTTTCTGAGAACTTCTTTCTGATTCTGTAGTTCATCTCACAGAGTTACAATCTCTGCCTCAAGAACAGTTTGCTAACACTCTTTCGTGGAATCTGCAAAGTGATATTTGGGAGCCTATAGGGGCCCATGGTGAGATAAGGAAATATCCTCACATAATAACTAAAGAGAAGCTTTCTGTTTCTGAAAACTGCTTACCATGTGTG
>NC_044563.1:77084707-77115489 GCF_007565055.1 Rhinopithecus roxellana
ATGAAATTTCCTTTATCCGCGTAGTCCATATGATCCAAAGAAGCCCTTCTCAGATTCCTCAAAGACAGTGTTATGGACTGCTCCACGAAACATAAGTGTAACTCTGTGGATGAATTCACACATCACCAAGAAGTTTCTAAAAAAGCTTCTTTCTAGTTTTCATCTGTGGATATTTCTTTGTCACTGTATGTTCATTGCGCTATGAAGTATCTAATTGCAATTTCCAGAAAACTGTGCTAACAAACTGATCACGAGAAGAAACGTGTAACTCTGTGAGTTGCATTCACACTGGCAATGCAGTTCTCAGAAAGCTCTCTTTAGTTATTATGTGAGGATATTTCCTTTATCACCATGGCCCCAATAGGCTCCCAAATATCACTTTGCAGATTCCACGAAAAGAGTGTTAGCAAACTGCTTCTTGAGGCAGAGGTTGTAACTCTGTGAGATGAACTCACAGATCAGAAAGAAGTTTCTCAGAAAGCTTCTTTCACGTTTGAACGGATGAAATTTCCTTTATCAGCGTAGGCCTCAATGGTCCAAAGAGCCTTCTCAGATCCTCAAAGACAGTGTTAAGGACTGCTCCACGAAACATAAGTGTAACTCTGTGAGTGAATCAACTCACCAGAAGTTTCTAAGAAAGCTTCTTTCTAGTTTTCATCTGTGGATATTTCCTTTGTCACTGTAATGTTCATTGCGCTATGAAGTATCTAATTGCAGATTTCCAGAAAACTGGGCTAACAAACTGATCACTGAAGAGAAACGTGTAACTCTGTGGGTTGCATTCACACTGGCAATGAGTTCTCCGAAAGCTTCTCTTTAGTTATTAGTGAGGATATTTCCTTTATCACCATGGCCCCAATGGCCCAAATATCACTTTGCAATTCCACGAAAAGAGTGTTAGCAAACTGCTTCTGAGGCAGGGGTTGTAACTCTGTGAGATGAACTCACAGATCAGAAAGAAGTTTCTAGAAAGCTTCTTTCACGTTTTGAACGGATGAAATTTCCTTTATCAGCGTAGGCCTCAATTGATCCAAAGAAGCCCTTCTCAGATTCCTCAAAGACAGTGTTAATGGACTGCTCCACGAAACAAAGTGTAACTCTGTGAGATGATTCACACATCACCAAGAAGTTTCTAAGAAAGCTTCTTTCTAGTTTTCATCTGTGGATATTTTTGTCATGTATGTTCATTGCGCTATGAAGTATCTATTGCAGTTTCCAGAAAACTGTGCTAACAAACTGATCACTGAGAGAAACGTGTATCTGTGAGTTGCATTCACACTGGCAATGCAGTTTCTCAGAAAGCTTCTCTTTAGTTATTATGTGAGGATATTTCTTTATCACCATGGGCCCCAATAGGCTCCCAAATATCACTTTGCAGATTCCACGAAAAGAGTGTTAGCAAACTGCTTCTGAGGCAGAGGTTGTAACTCTGTGGATGAACTCACAGATCAGAAAGAGTTTCTCAGAAGCTTCTTTCACGTTTGACGGATGAAATTTCCTTTATCAGCGTAGGCCTCAATGGTCCAAAGAAGCCCTTCTCAGATTCCTCAAAGACAGTGTTAAGGACTGCTCCACGAAACATAAGTGTAACTCTGTGAGATGAATTCACACATCACCAAGAAGTTTCTAAGAAGCTTCTTTCTAGTTTTCATCTTGGATATTTCCTTTGTCACTGTAATGTTCATTGCGCTATGAAGTATCTAATTGCAGATTTCCAGAAAACTGTGCTAACAACTGATCACTGAAGAGAAACGTGTAACTCTGGTGGTTGCATTCACACTTGGCAATGCAGTTTCTCAGAAAGCTTCTCTTTAGTTATTATGTGAGGATATTTCCTTTATCACCATGGGCCCAATAGGCTCCCAATATCACTTTGCAGATCCACGAAAAGAGTGTTAGCAAACTGCTTCTTGAGGCAGAGGTTGTAACTCTGTGAATGAACTCACAGATCAGAAAGAAGTTTCTCAGAAAGCTTCTTTCACGTTTTGAACGGATGAAATTTCCTTTATCAGCGGGCCTCAATGTGATCCAAAGAAGCCCTTCTCAGATTCCTCAAGACAGTGTTAATGGACTGCTCCACGAAACATAGTGTAACTCTGTAGTGAATTCACACATCACCAAGAAGTTTCTAAGAAAGCTTCTTTCTAGTTTTCATCTGTGGATATTTCCTTTGTCACTGTAATGTTCATTCGCTATGAAGTATCTAATTGCAGATTTCCAGAAAACTGTGCTAACAAACTGATCACTGAAGAGAACGTGTAACTCTGTGAGTTGCATTCACACTGGCAATGCAGTTTCTCAGAAAGCTTCTCTTTAGTTATTATGTGGGTATTTCCTTTATCCCATGGGCCCCAATAGGCTCCAAATATCACTTTGCAGATTCCAGAAAAGAGTGTTAGCAAACTGCTTCTTGAGGCAGAGGTTGTAACTCTGTGAGATGAACTCACAGATCAGAAAGAAGTTTCTCAGAAAGCTTCTTTCTTCAGTTTTTGACGATGTTTCCATTGGCCGTTTCAAGGATCGAAACGTTCTCAGATTCCCAAAATAGGTAGGACTGCCCACGAAATAGTGAACTCTGTGGTGAATTCACACCTCAAAAGGTTTCTCAGAAAGCTTCTTTCTTAGTAAGACGAGTTCTTTTTGTCTTGGTCAGCGCACTGTGTCTATTGCAGATTCTTCCGAAAATTCTGCTAGCAGTTCTCAGTGCGAACACAATGATGGACATCTGTGAGGTGATTCCACAACAAAGAAGTTTTTGAGAAGCTTCTCTCCGTTTTTGAGGATGTTCCTTATTCCAGCATGCCGATTCACGATCTCCAAGACATCCACATATGAGATTTCCTCCAAAGAGTGCTAGAAACTTCCAGAACGTGTAGAACGTGAAATGAATTCACAATCACAAAGAGTTTCTAAAAGCTTTTCGCTTTCTCTTTGAGGATATTTCCTTTTCTCCTTTCTATTTTCGCTAAGAAATATACTTTGCAGATTTCCAGAAACAGTGCACAAGAAACGTCATAGAAACGTGTAATCTGTGAGTTGCATTCACACATGGCAATGCAGTTTCTCAGAAGCTTCTCTTTGTTATTATGTGAGGATATTTCCTTTATCACCATGGCCCCAATAGCTCCCAAATATCACTTTGCAGATTCCACAAAGAGTGTTAGCAAACTGCTTCTTGAGGCAGGGTTGTAACTCTGTGAGATGAACTCACAATCAGAAAGAAGTTTCTAGAAAGCTTCTTTCACGTTTTGAACGGATGAAATTTCCTTTATCAGCGTAGGCTCAATTGATCCAAAGAAGCCCTTCTCAATTCCTCAAAGACATGTTAATGACTGCTCCACGAAACATAAGTGTAACTCTGTGAGATGAATTCACACATCACCAAGAAGTTTCTAAGAAAGCTTCTTTCTAGTTTTCATCTGTGGTATTTCTTTGTCACTGTTGTTCATTGCGCTATGAAGTATCTAATTGCAGATTTCCAGAAAACTGTGCTAACAAACTGATCACGAAGAGAAACGTGTAACTCTGTGAGTTGCATTCACACTTGGCAATGCAGTTTCTGAAAGCTTCTTTTTATTATGTGAGGATATTTCCTTTATCACCATGGGCCCCAATAGGCTCCCAATATCACTTTGCAGATTCCACGAAAAGGTGTTAGCAAACTGCTTCTTGAGGCAGAGGTTGTAACTCTGTGGATGAACTCACAGATCAGAAAGAAGTTTCTCAGAAGCTTCTTCTACGTTTGAACGGATGAAATTTCCTTTATAGCGTAGGCCTCAATGTGATCCAAAGAAGCCCTTCTCAGATTCCTCAAAGACAGTGTTAAGGACTGCTCCACGAAACATAAGTGTAACTCTGTGAGATGAATTCACAATCACCAAGAAGTTCTAAGAAGCTTCTTTCTAGTTTTCATCTGTGGATATTCCTTTGTCACTGTAATGTTCATTGCGCTATGAAGTATCTAATTGCGATTTCAGAAAACTGTGCTAACAAATGATACTGACAAGAAAAACGTGTAACTCTGTGGGTTGCATTCACACATGGCAATGCAGTTTCTCAGAAAGCTTCTCTTTAGTTATTATGTGAGGATATTTCCTTTATTACACCTGGGCCCAATAGGCTCCCAATATCACTTTGCAGATTCCACGAAAAAGTGTTAGCAAACTGCTTCTTGAGGCAGAGGTTGTAACTCTGTGAGATGAACTCACGATCAGAAAGAAGTTTCTCAGAAAGCTTCTTTCACGTTTTGAACGGATGAAATTTCCTTTATCAGCGTGGCCTCAATGTGATCAAGAGCCCTTCTCAGATCCTCAAAGACAGTGTTAGGACTGCTCCACGAAACATAAGTGTAACTCTGTGAGATGAATTCACAATCAAGAAGTTCTAAGAAAGCTTCTTTCTAGTTTTCATCTTGGATATTTCCTTTGTCACTGTAATGTTCATTGCGTCTGAAGTTACTAATTGCAGATTTCCAGAAAACTGTGCTAACAAACTGATCACTGAAGAGAAACGTGTAACTCTGTGGGTTGCCTTGCATTCACACATGGCAATGCAGTTTCTCAGAAAGCTTCTCTTAGTTATTATGTGAGGATATTCCTTTATCACCATGGGCCTCAATAGGCGCCCAAATATCACTTTGCAGATTCCACCAAAAAAGTGTTAGCAAACTGCTTCTTAAGGCAGAGGTTGTAACTCTGTGAGATGAACTCACAGATCAGAAAGAAGTTTCTCAGAAACTTCTTTCACGTTTTGAACGGATGAAATTCCTTTATCAGCGTAGGCCTCAATGTGATCCAAAGAAGCCCTTCTCAGTTTCCCCAAAGACAGTGTTAATGGACTGCTCCACGAAACATAAGTGTAACTCTGTGAGATGAATTCACACATCACCAAGAAGTTTCTAAGAAAGCTTCTTTCTTCTAGTTTTCATCTGTGGAATTTCCTTTGTCACTGTAATGTTCATTGCGCTATGAAGTATCTAATTGCAGATTTCCAGAAAACTGGCTAACAAACTGATCACTGAAGAGAAACGTGTAACTCTGTGAGTTGCATTCACACATGGCAATGCAGTTTCTCAGAAAGCTTCTCTTTAGTTATTATGTGAGGATATTCCTTTATCACCATGGGCCCAAAGGCCCCAAATATCACTTTGCAGATTCCACGAAAAGGTGTTAGCAAACTGCTTCTTGAGGCAGAGGTTGTAACTCTGTGAGATGAACTCACAGATCAGAAAGAAGTTTCTCAGAAAGCTTCTTTCACGTTTTGAACGGATGAAATTTCCTTTATCAGCGTAGGCCTCAATGTGATCCAAAGAAGCCCTTCTCAGTTTCCCCAAAGACAGTGTTAATGGACTGCTCCACGAAACATAAGTGTAACTCTGTGAGATGAATTCACACATCACCAAGAAGTTTCTAAGAAAGCTTCTTTCTAGTTTTCATCTGTGGATATTTCCTTTGTCACTGTAACGTTCATTGCGCTATGAAGTATCTAATTGCAGATTTCCAGAAAACTGTGCTAACAAACTGATCACTGAAGAGAAACGTGTAACTCTGTGAGTTGCATTCACACTTGGCAATGCAGTTTCTCAGAAAGCTTCTCTTTAGTTATTATGTGAGGATATTTCCTTTATCACCATGGGCCCCAAGGCTCCCAAATATCACTTTGCAGATTCCACGAAAAGAGTGTTAGCAAACTGCTTCTTGATGCAGAGGTTGTAACTCTGTGAGATGAACTCACAGATCAGAAAGAAGTTTCTCAGAAAGCTTCTTTCACGTTTTGAACGGATGAAATTTCCTTTATCAGCGTCGGCCTCAATGTGATCCAAAGAAGCCCTTCTCAGTTTCCCCAAAGACAGTTTAATGGACTGCTCCACGAAACATAAGTGTAACTCTGTGAGATGAATTCACACATCACCAAGAAGTTTCTAAGAAAGCTTCTTTCTATTTTCATCTGTGGATATTTCCTTTGTCACTGTAATGTTCATTGCGCTATAAGTATCTAATTGCAGATTTCCAGAAACTGTGCTAACAAACTGATCACTGAAGGAAAACGTGTAACTCTGTGAGTTGCATTCACACATGGCAATGCAGTTTCTCAGAAAGCTTCTCTTTAGTTATTATGTGAGGATATTTCCTTTATCACCATGGCCCCAATAGGCTCCCAAATATCACTTTGCAGATTCCACGAAAAGAGTGTTAGCAACTGCTTCTGAGGCAGAGGTTGTAACTCTGTGAGATGAACTCACAGATCAGAAAGAAGTTTCTCAGAAAGCTTCTTTCACGTTTTGAACGGATGAATTTCCTTTATCAGCGTAGGCCTCAATGTGATCCAAAGAAGCCCTCTCAGAGTTCCTCAAAGACAGTGTTAATGGACTGCTCCACGAAACATAAGTGTAACTCTGTGAGATGAATTCACACATCACCAAGAAGTTTCTAAGAAAGCTTCTTTCTAGTTTTCATCTGTGGATATTTCCTTTGTCACTGTAATGTTCATTGCGCTATGAAGTATCTAATTGCAGATTTCCAGAAAACTGTGCTAACAACTGATCACTGAAGAGAAACGTGTAACTCTGTGAGTTGCATTCACACTTGGCAATGCAGTTTCTCAGAAAGCTTCTCTTTAGTTATTATGTGAGGATATTTCCTTTATCACCATGGGCCCCAATAGGCTCCCAAATATCACTTTGCAGATTCCACGAAAAGAGTGTTAGCAAACTGCTTCTTGAGGCAGAGGTTGTAACTCTGTGAGATGAACTCACAGATCAGAAAGAAGTTTCTCAGAAAGCTTCTTTCACGTTTTGAACGGATGAAATTTCCTTTATCAGCGTAGGCCTCAATGTGATCCAAAGAAGCCCTTCTCAGTTTCCCCAAAGACAGTGTTAATGGACTGCTCCACGAAACATAAGTGTAACTCTGTGAGATGAATTCACACATCACCAAGAAGTTTCTAAGAAAGCTTCTTTCTAGTTTTCATCTGTGGATATTTCCTTTGTCACTGTAATGTTCATTGCGCTATGAAGTATCTAATTGCAGATTTCCAGAAAACTGTGCTAACAACTGATCACTGAAGAGAAACGTGTAACTCTGTGAGTTGCATTCACACTTGGCAATGCAGTTTCTCAGAAAGCTTCTCTTTAGTTATTATGTGATGATATTTCCTTTATCACCATGGGCCCCAATAGGCTCCCAAATATCACTTTGCAGATTCCACGAAAAGAGTGTTAGCAAACTGCTTCTTGAGGCAGAGGTTGTAACTCTGTGAGATGAACTCAGATCAGAAAAAGTTTCTCAGAAAGCTTCTTTCACGTTTTGAACGGATGAAATTTCCTTTATCAGCGTGGCCTCAATGTGATCCAAAGAAGCCCTTCTCAGTTTCCCCAAAGACAGTGTTAATGGACTGCTTCACGAAACATAAGTGTAACTCTGTGAGATGAATTCACACATCACCAAGAATTTTCTAAGAAAGATTCTTTCTAGTTTTCATCTGTGGATATTTCCTTTGTCACTGTAATGTTCATTGCGCTATGAAGTATCTAATTGCAGATTTCCAGAAAACTGTGCTGACAAACTGATCACTGAAGAGAAACGTGTAACTCTGTGAGTTGCATTCACACTGGCAATGCAGTTTCTCAGAAAGCTTCTCTTTAGTTATTATGTGAGGATATTTCCTTTATCACCATGGGCCCCAATAGGCTCCCAAATATCACTTTGCAGATTCCACGAAAAGAGTGTTAGCAAACTGCTTCTTGAGGCAGAGGTTGTAACTCTGTGAGATGAACTCACAGATCAGAAAGAAGTTTCTCAGAAAGCTTCTTTCACGTTTTGAACGGATGAAATTTCCTTTATCAGCGTAGGCCTCAATGTATCCAAAGAAGCCCTTCTCAGTTTCCCCAAAGACAGTGTTAATGGACTGCTCCACGAAACATAAGTGTAACTCTGTGAGATGAATTCACACATCACCAAGAAGTTTCTAAGAAAGCTTCTTTCTAGTTTTCATCTGTGGATATTTCCTTTGTCACTGTAATGTTCATTGCGCTATGAAGTATCTAATTGCAGATTTCCATAAAACTGTGCTAACAACTGATCACTGAAGAGAAACGTGTAACTCTGTGAGTTGCATTCACACTTGGCAATGCAGTTTCTCAGAAAGCTTCTCTTTAGTTATTATGTGAGGATATTCCTTTATCACCATGGGCCAATAGGCTCCCAAATATCACTTTGCAGATTCCACGAAAAGAGTGTTAGCAAACTGCTTCTTGAGGCAGAGGTTGTAACTCTGTGAGATGAACTCACAGATCAGAAAGAAGTTTCTCAGAAAGCTTCTTCTTCACGTTTTGAACGGATGAAATTTCCTTTATCAGCGTAGGCCTCAATGTGATCCAAAGAAGCCCTTCTCAGTTTCCCCAAAGACAGTGTTAATGGACTGCTCCACGAAACATAAGTGTAACTCTGTGAGATGAATTCACACATCACCAAGAAGTTTCTAAGAAAGCTTCTTTCTAGTTTTCATCTGTGGATATTTCCTTTGTCACTGTAATGTTCATTGCGCTATGAAGTATCTAATTGCAGATTTCCAAAACTGTGCTAACAAACTGATCACTGAAGAGAAACGTGTAACTCTGTGAGTTGCATTCACACATGGCAATGCAGTTTCTCAGAAAGCTTCTCTTTAGTTATTATGTGAGGATTTCCTTTCACCATGGGCCCAATAGGCTCCCAAATATCACTTTGCAGATTCCACGAAAAGAGTGTTAGCAAACTGCTTCTTGAGGCAGAGGTTGTAACTCTGTGAGATGAACTCACAGATCAGAAAGAAGTTTCTCAGAAAGCTTCTTTCACGTTTTGAACGGATGAAATTTCCTTTATCAGCGTAGGCCTCAATGTGATCCAAAGAAGCCCTTCTCAGTTTCCCCAAAGACAGTGTTAATGGACTGCTCCACGAAACATAAGTGTAACTCTGTGAGATGAATTCACACATCACCAAGAAGTTTCTAAGAAAGCTTTTTCTATTTTCATCTGTGGATATTTCCTTTGTCACTGTAATGTTCATTGCGCTATGAAGTATCTAATTGCAGATTTCCAGAAAACTGTGCTAACAAACTGATCACTGAAGAGAAACGTGTAACTCTGTGAGTTGCATTCACACTTGGCAATGCAGTTTCTCAGAAAGCTTCTCTTTAGTTATTATGTGAGGATATTTCCTTTATCACCATGGGCCCCAATAGGCACCCAAATATCACTTTGCAGATTCCACGAAAAGAGTGTTAGCAAACTGCTTCTTGAGGCAGAGGTTGTAACTCTGTGAGATGAACTCACAGATCAGAAAGAAGTTTCTCAGAAAGCTTCTTTCACGTTTTGAACGGATGAAATTTCCTTTATCAGCGTAGGCCTCAATGTGATCCAAAGAAGCCCTTCTCAGTTTCCCCAAAGACAGTGTTAATGGACTGCTCCACGAAACATAAGTGTAACTCTGTGAGATGAATTCACACATCACCAAGAAGTTTCTAAGAAAGCTTCTTTCTTATTTTCATCTGTGGATATTTCCTTTGTCACTGTAATGTTCATTGCGCTATGAAGTATCTAATTGCAGATTTCCAGAAAACTGTGCTAACAAACTGATCACTGAAGAGAAACGTGTAACTCTGTGAGTTGCATTCACACTTGGCAATGCAGTTTCTCAGAAAGCTTCTCTTTAGTTATTATGTGAGGATATTTCCTTTATCACCATGGGCCCCAAGAGGCTCCCAAATATCACTTTGCAGATTCCACGAAAAGAGTGTTAGCAAACTGCTTCTTGAGGCAGAGGTTGTAACTCTGTGAGATGAACTCACAGATCAGAAAGAAGTTTCTCAGAAAGCTTCTTTCACGTTTTGAACGGATGAAATTTCCTTTATCAGCGTAGGCCTCAATGTGATCCAAAGAAGCCCTTCTCAGTTTCCCCAAAGACAGTGTTAATGGACACCTCCACGAAACATAAGTGTAACTCTGTGAGATGAATTCACACATCACCAAGAAGTTTCTAAGAAAGCTTCTTTCTTATTTTCATCTGTGGATATTTCCTTTGTCACTGTAATGTTCATTGCGCTATGAAGTATCTAATTGCAGATTTCCAGAAAACTGTGCTAACAACTGATCACTGAGAAACGTGTAACTCTGTGAGTTGCATTCACACTTGGCAATGCAGTTTCTCAGAAAGCTTCTCTTTAGTTATTATGTGAGGATATTTCCTTTATCACCATGGGCCCCAAATAGGCTCCCAAATATCACTTTGCAGATTCCACGAAAAGAGTGTTAGCAAACTGCTTCTTGAGGCAGAGGTTGTAACTCTGTGAGATGAACTCACAGATCAGAAAGAAGTTTCTCAGAAAGCTTCTTTCACGTTTTGAACGGATGAAATTTCCTTTATCAGCGTAGGCCTCAATGTGATCCAAAGAAGCCCTTCTCAGTTTCCCCAAAGACAGTGTTAATGGACTGCTCCACGAAACATAGTGTAACTCTGTGAGATGAATTCACACATCACCAAGAAGTTTCTAAGAATCTTCTTTCTAGTTTTCATCTGTGGATATTTCCTTTGTCACTGTAATGTTCATTGCGCTATGAAGTATCTAATTGCAGATTTCCAGAAAACTGTGCTAACAAACTGATCACTGAAGAGAAACGTGTAACTCTGTGAGTTGCATTCACACTTGGCAATGCAGTTTCTCAGAAAGCTTCTCTTTAGTTATTATGTGAGGATATTTCCTTTAACCATGGGCCCCATAGGCTCCCAAATATCACTTTGCAGATTCCACAAAGAGTGTTAGCAAACTGCTTCTTGAGCAGAGGTTGTAACTCTGTGATGAACTCACAGATCAGAAAGAAGTTTCTCAGAAAGCTTCTTTCACGTTTTGAACGATGAAATTTCCTTTATCAGCTAGGCCTCAATGTGATCCAAAGAAGCCCTTCTCAGTTTCCCCAAAGACATGTTAATGGACTGCCCACGAAACATAAGTGTAACTCTGTGAGATGAATTCACACATCACCAAGAAGTTTCAAGAAAGCTTCTTTCTAGTTTTCATCTGTGGATATTTCCTTTGTCACTGTAATGTTCATTGCGCTATGAAGTATCTAATTGCAGATTTCCAGAAAACTGTGCTAACAAACTGATCACTGAAGAGAAACGTGTAACTCTGTGAGTTGCATTCACACTTGGCAATGCAGTTTCTCAGAAAGCTTCTCTTTAGTTATTATGTGAGGATATTCCTTTATCACCATGGGCCCCAAGAGGCTCCCAAATATCACTTTGCAGATTCCACGAAAAGAGTGTTAGCAAACTGCTTCTTGAGGCAGAGGTTGTAACTCTGTGAGATGAACTCACAGATCAGAAAGAAGTTTCTCAGAAAGCTTCTTTCACGTTTTGAACGGATGAAATTTCCTTCCTTATCATACGTAGGCTCAATGTGATCCAAGAAGCCCTTCTCAGATTCCTCCAAAGACTGGTTAATGGACTGCCCACGAACATAAGTGTAACTCTGTAGATGAATTCACACATCACAAGAAGTTTCTAAGAAAGCTTCTTTCTAGTTTTCATCTGTGGATATTCCTTTGTCACTGTAATGTTCATTGGCTTGAGTATCTATGCAGATTTCCAGAAAACTGTGCTAACAAACTGATCACTGAAGAGAAACGTGTAACTCTGTGAGTTGCATTCACACTGGCATGCAGTTTCTCAGAAAGCTTCTCTTTAGTTATTATGTAGGATATTTCCTTTATCACCATGGCCCCAATAGGCTCCCAATATCACTTTGCAGATTCCACGAAAAGAGTGTAGCAAACTGCTTCTTGAGGCAGAGGTTGTAACTCTGTGAGATGAACTCACAGATCAGAAAGAGTTTCTCAGAAAGCTTCTTTCACGTTTAAACGGATGAAATTTCCTTTATCAGCGTAGGCCTCAATGTGATCCAAAGAAGCCCTTCTCAGATTCCTCAAAGACAGTGTTAATGGACTGCTCCACGAAACATAAGTGTAACTCTGTGAGATGAATTCACACATCACCAGAGTTTCTAAGAAAGCTTCTTTCTAGTTTTCATCTGTGGATATTTCCTTTGTCCTGTAATGTTCATTGCGCTATGAAGTATCTAATTGCAGATTTCCAGAAAACTGTGCTAACAATGATCACTGAAGAGAAACGTGTAACTCTGTGAGTTGCATTCACACTTGGCAATGCAGTTTCTCAGAAAGCTTCTCTTAGTTATTATGTGAGGATATTCCTTTATCACCATGGGCCCCAATAGGCTCCCAAATATCCACTTTGCAGATTCCACAAAAGAGTGTTTAGCAACTGCTTCTTGAGGCAGAGGTTGTAACTCTGTGAGATGAACTCACAGATCAGAAAGAAGTTTCTCAGAAAGCTCTTTCACGTTTTGAACGGATGAAATTTCCTTTATCAGCGTGGCCTCAATGTGATCCAAAGAAGCCCTTCTCAGATTCCTCAAGACAGTTTTAATGGACTGCTCCACGAAACATAAGTGTAACTCTGTGAGATGAATTCACACATCACCAAGAAGTTTCTAAGAAAGCTTCTTTCTAGTTTTCATCTGTGATATTTCCTTTGTCACTGTAATGTTCATTGCGCTTGAAGTATCAATTGCAGATTTCCAAAAACTGTGCTAACAAACTGATCACTGAAGAGAAACGTGTATCTTGTGAGTTGCATTCACACTTGCAATGCAGTTTCTCAGAAAGCTTCTCTTTAGTTATTATGTGAGGATATTCCTTTATCACCATGGGCCCCAAGGCTCCCAATATCACTTGCAGATTCCACGAAAAGAGTGTTAGCAAACTGCTTCTTGAGGCAAGGTTGTAACTCTGTGAGATGAACTCACAGATCAGAAAGATTTCTCAGAAAGCTTCTTTCACGTTTGAACGGATGAAATTTCCTTTATCAGCTAGGCTCAATGTGATCCAAAGAAGCCCTTCTCAGATTCCTCAAAGACAGTGTTATGGACTGCTCCACAAACATAAGTGTAACTCTGTGAATGAATTCACACATCACCAAGAAGTTTCTAAAAGCTTCTTTCTAGTTTTCATCTGTGGATATTTCCTTTGTCACTGTAATGTTCATTGCGCTATGAAGTATCTAATTGCAGATTTCCGAAAACTGTGCTAACAAACTATCACTGAAGAGAAACGTTAACTCTGTGAGTTGCATTCACACTGGCAATGCAGTTTCTCAGAAAGCTTCTCTTTAGTTATTATGTGAGGATATTTCCTTTATCACCATGGGCCCCAATAGGCTCCCAATATCACTTTCAGATTCCACGAAAGAGTGTGTGCAAACTGCTTCTTGAGGCAGAGGTTGTAACTCTTGTGAGATGAACTCACAGATCGAAAGAAGTTTCTCAGAAAGCTTCTTTCACCATTTTTGAACGGATGAAATTTCCTTTATCAGCGTAGGCCTCAATGTATCCAAAGAAGCCCTTCTCAGATTCCTCAAAGACAGTGTTAATGGACTGCTCCACGAAACTAAGTGTAACTCTGTGAGATGAATTCACACATCACCAGAAGTTTCTAAGAAAGCTTCTTTCTAGTTTTCATCTGTGGATATTTCCTTTGTCACTGTAATGTTCATTGCGCTATGAAGTATCTAATTGCAGATTTCAGAAAACTGTGCTAACAAACTGATCACTGAAGAGAAACGTTTAACTCTGTGAGTTGCATTCACACTTGGCAATGCATTTTCTCAGAAAGCTTCTCTTTAGTTATTATGTGAGGATATTTCCTTTATCACCATGGGCCCCAATAGCTCCCAATATCATTTTCAGATTCCACGAAAGAGTGTTAGCAAACTGCTTCTTGAGGCAGGTTGTAACTCTGTGAGATGAACTCACAGATCAGAAGAAGTTTCCAGAAAGCTTCTTTCACGTGAACGGATGAAATTTCCTTTATCAGCGTAGGCCTCAATGTGATCCAAAGAAGCCCTTCTCAGATTCCTCAAGACAGTGTTAATGGACTGCTCCACGAAACATAAGTGTAACTCTGGAGATGAATTCACACATCACCAAGAGTTTCTAAAAAGCTTCTTTCTAGTTTTCATCTGTGGATATTTCCTTTGTCACTGTAATGTTCATTGCCGTGAAGTATCTAATTGCAGATTTCCAGAAAACTGTGCTAACAAACTGATCACTGAAGAGAAACGTGTAACTCTGTGAGTTGCATTCACACTTGGCAATGCAGTTTCTCAGAAAGCTTCTCTTTAGTTATTATGTAGGATATTTCCTTTATCACCATGGGCCCCAATAGGCTCCCAATATCACTTTGCAGATTCCACAGAAAGAGTGTTAGCAAACTGCTTCTTGAGGCAGAGGTTGTACTCTGTGAGATGAACTCACAGATCAGAAAGAAGTTTCTCAGAAAGCTTCTTTCACGTTTGAACGGATGAAATTTCCTTTATCAGCGTAGCTCAAGTGATCCAAGAAGCCCTTCTCAGATTCCCAAAGACAGTGTTAATGGACTGCTCCAAAAACATAAGTGTAATCTGTGAGATGAATTCACACATCACCAAGAAGTTTCTAAGAAACTGCTCTTTCTAGTTTTCATCTGTGGATATTTCCTTTGTCACTGTAATGTTCATTGCGCTATGAAGTATCTATTGCAGATTTCAAGAACTGTGCTAACAAACTGATCACTGAAAGAAACGTGTAACTCTGTGAGTTGCTTCACACTTGGCAATGCAGTTTCTCAGAAAGCTTCTCTTAGTTATTATGTGAGGATATTCCTTTATCACATGGGCCCCAATAGCTCCCAATATCACTTTGCAGATTCCACGAAAGAGTGTAGCAAACTTCTTCTTGAGGCAGAGGTTGTAACCCTGTGAGATGAACTCACAGATCAGAAAGAGTTTCTCAGAAAGCTTCTTTCACGTTTTGAACGGATGAAATTTCCTTTATCACGTAGCCTCAATGTGATCCAAGAAGCCCTTCTCAGATTCCTCAAAGACAGTGTTAATGGACTGCCCCCACATAAGTGTAACTTGTGAGATGAATTCCACACATCACCAAGAAGTTTCTAAGAAAGCTTCTTTCTAGTTTTCATCGGTGGATATTTCCTTTGTCACTGTAATGTTCATTGCGCTTGAATATCTAATTGCAGATTTCCAGAAAACTGTGCAACAAACTGATCACTGAAGAGAAACGTGTAACTCTGTGATTTGCATTCAACACTTGATCAGTTTCTCAGAAAGCTTCTCTTTAGTTATTATGTGAGGATATTTCCTTTATCACCCATGGGCCCCAATAGGCTCCAAATATCACTTTGCATCCACGAAAAGAGTGTTAGCAAACTGCTTGAAAAGGGAGGTTCTAATGTAGGCAAGTAGACAGTTGTTGTTGACAGTGGACTGTTGGAACGTGAGTAAATCCCATCGCACACACTACAAGAGGATAAAAGAAAATGAGTGATAGTAGCGAAGTACGAGGAAAAGACATATTGCAACTGGTTTTGAAACACAACTAAGAAAATAGGTATCTAACAGAAAAAATTAACGTGCAGAATCTCTGAATGCAATGTGTGTTGCGCGAATGTGATACACACATGTGGCACAAAATAAGGGAAAAAGGATATGCTCAAAGACAGTTGTTTTAACATGTAGGGCTCCAGCATGAGGACAGAAGTTAGAGCTCATACACGCAGACAACACGAAATTCAACAGAGGAGGACATCGGCTCAGAAGGTATGAGGGGTCTAAAAAGACTATACTTATGACTAGAGTTCATCTGTGAGATAATGGTAAAATCACGAAAAAAGCCTTGTACGATCTAGTGTAAGTATGGTGTAATCATCTGGAAACTGTGCAATCAGTGAAGTTCACAGAACGTAAGTATACGATTTCAGAAAACTGTCTAACCTCGGTTCTACTGAACTGATAAACGTCTAACCTTTGTCAGAGTGTGCATTCTCTACTGGCAAGCAGTTTCTCAGAAAGCTCTCTTTAGTTATATGTGAGGATATTCCTTTATCACCATGCCCCAATAGGCTCCCAAATATCCCTTGCAGATTCCACGAAAAGAGTGGTCACCTGCTTCTGAGGCAGAGGTGTAACTCTGTGAAGTAGACACTCACAGATCAGAAGAAAGAATGTTACAGGTCCAAGAGTCGTTCTTGTCACGTTTGAACAGGTGGAAAGTGTTCTTTATCAGCGTGATGTGTCCCTCAACAATTGAATACTAGCACAACAGTAAGCCCTTGCTCGCAGATTGACGGCCAGTGAAAGACAATATAGGAAAAGAAAAAAAAAGTGAAGTGGATAGATAGAATAAATGTGATGGGGAAAAAAAAATAAGTATAATGACGCTCCAAAACATAGTGTAACTCTGTGAGATGAATGTCTCACACAATCACCGAATGATTGTGATTCTAAGGAAGTGCATTCTTATGAGCTAGTATATGTAGGAATCATCTGAGATCGGATATGTTCCTTTGGCAACTAAGTGTCAGAAGTGTGTGTGTACGCATAAGGATGCGGCTATGTGAGGTACACAACGGTCGGTATCGTGCAGATGTCCAGTAAACTTAGTTGAAGCGTAACTCACATTGATCAAAGCTTAAAAAGCGTGAAGTATCTCGAAAGAATTAAGATGAGTATTTACAATGTCACTCTAGCAAGAGTAAGCCAAGTTGATTCTGCAGATGAGCATCATATCTTTAGCAGAGAATCGTAGAGGATAATTTCCTGTAGTGCACCACATGGCACACAAGAAGCACGCCAAAGAAGAGAAAAGAAAACCAAATATCACTGTGCAGGATTCCACGAAAAGAGTGTGTAAGCAAACTGCTTCTTGAGGCAGAGGTTGTAACTCTGTGAGATGAACTCACAGATCAGAAGAAGTTTCTCAGAAGCTTCTTTCACACGTTTTGAACGGATGAAATTTCCTTTATCGCGTAGGCCTCAATTAATCCAAAAGCCTTCTCAGATTCCTCGAAGACAGTTTAAGGACGGCTCCACGAAACATAGTGTAACTTCTGAGATAATTCACACATCACCAAGAAGTTTCTAGAAGCTTCTTTCTAGTTTCATCTGTGGATATTTCCTTTTCACTGTAATGTTCTTGCGCTTGAGTATCTACTTGCAGATTTCCAGAAAACTGTGCTAACAAACTGATCACTGAAGAAAACGTGTAACTCTGTGAGTTGCATTCACACTTGGCAATGCGTTTTCAGAAAGCTTCTCTTTAGTATTATGTGAGGATATTCCTTATCACCATGGGCCAATAGGCTCCCAAATTCACTTTGCAGATTCCACGAAAGAGTGTTGCAACTGCTTCTGAGGCAGAGGTTGTACTCTTGGGAGATTACTCACAGATTTTTTCTGATCTGTAGTTTCATCTCACAGAGTTACAACCTCTGCCTCAAGAAGCTTGGCTAACACTCTTTTCGTGGAATCTGCAAGTGATATTTGGGAGCTATTGGGGCCCATGGTGATCAGAAATATCCTCACATAATAACTAAAGAGAAGCTTTCTGAAAAACTGCATTGCCAGTGTGAATGCAACTCACAGAGTTACACGTTTCTCTTCAGTGATCAGTTTTGTTAGCACAGTTTTCTGGAATCTGCAATTAGATACTTCAAGCGCATGAACATTACAGTGAAAAAGGAAATATCCACAGATGAAAACTAGAAAGAAGCTTTCTAGAACTTCTTGGTGATGTTTGAATTCATCTCGCAGGTTACACTTATGTTTCGTGGACAGTCACTATAAACACTGTCTTGAGAATCTAGTAAGGGCATTGCGATACAATCCATGAGGTTCCACATGCTATAAAGGAATTTCATCCGTTCAAAACGTGAAAGAGCTTTCTGAGAAACTTCTTCTGATCTGTGAGTTCATCTCACAGAGTTACAACCTCTGCCTCAAGAAGCAGTTTGCTAACACTCTTTTCTGGAATCTGCAAAGTGATATTGGGAGCCTATTGGGCCCATGGTGATAAAGGAAATATCCTCACATAATAACTAAAGAGAAGCTTTCTGAGAAATGCATTGCCAAGTGTGAATGCAACTCACAGAGTTACCGTTTCTCTTCAGTACTACGTAAGTTTGTTAGCAAACAGTTTTTCATAGAAACTGTGCAGTACATTGAGACGTCTACAGTTCATGTGAGCGCTGAATTACAGTGAGTCTAACTGTGAGAATACAACGTGAATTCACAAAAGAACATGAGAAGCAAACTGTCGTAGTCTTAGAACTGTCTTAGTATGTGGAAGAGTTACATGCTGCCATGCACAGTTACTTACTGAAAATTGTTTCGTGGAGCAGTTGCCATATAGTCACTGAGATCTTGTGAGTGAACATCTAAGGAGGTGCTATCATTTGGAATCACATGAGGCCTACGAACTGAATAAAGGAAATTTCATCTGTCAAAACGTGAAAGAAGCTTTCTGAGAAACTCTTTCTGATCTGTGAGTTCATCTCACAGAGTTACAACCTCTGCCTCAAGAAGCAGTTGCTACACTCTTTTCGTGGAATCTGCAAGTGATATTTGGGAGCCTATTGGGGCCCATGGTGATAAAGGAAATATCCTCACATAATAACTAAGAGAAGCTTTCTGAAACTGCATGTCCAAGTGTGATGCAACTCACAGAGTTAAGTTTCTCTTCAGTGATCAGTTTGTTAGCACAGTTTTCTGGAATCTGCAATTAGATACTTCAAGCGCAATGAACTTAACGTGACAAAGGATATCCACAGATGAAAAAGAAGAGAAGCTTTCTTAGAAACTTCTTGGTGATGTGTGAATTCATCTCCAGAGTTACACTTATGTTTCGTGGAGCAGTCCATTACACTGTCTTTGAGGAATCTGAGAAGGGCTTCTTTGGATCACATTGAGGCCTACGCTGATAAAGGAAATTTCATCCGTTCAAAACGTGAAAGAAGCTTTCTGAGAAACTTCTTTCTGATCTGTGAGTTCATCTCACAGAGTTACAACCTCTGCCTCAAGAAGCAGTTTGCTAACACTCTTTTCGTGGATCTGCAAAGTGATATTTGGGAGCTATTGGGGCCCATGGTGATAAAGGAATATCCCACATAATAACTAAAGGAGCTTTCTGAGAAACTGCATTCCCAGTGTGAATGCAACTCACAGAGTTACACGTTTCTCTTCAGTGATCAGTTTGTTAGCACAGTTTCTGGAAATCTGCAATTAGATACTTCATAGCGCAATGAACATACAGTGACAAAGGAAATATCCACAGATGAAAACTAGAAAGAAGCTTTCTTAGAAACTTCTTGGTGATGTGTGAATCATCTCACAGAGTTACACTTATGTTGGTGGAGCAGTCCATTAACACTGTCTTTGAGGAATCTGAGAAGGGCTTCTTTGGATCACATTGAGGCCTACGCTGATAAGGAAATTTCATCCGTTCAAAACGTGAAAGAAGCTTTCTGAGAAACTTCTTTCTGATCTGTGAGTTCATCTCACGAGTTACAACCTCTGCCTCAAGAAGGTTGCTACACTCTTTTCGTGGAATCTGCAAAGTGATATTGGGAGCTTATTGGGGCCCATGTTGATAAAGGAAATATCCTCACATAATAACTAAAGAGAAGCTTTCTGAGAAACTGCATTGCCAAGTGTGAATGCAACTCACAGAGTTACACGTTTCTCTTCAGTGATCAGTTTGTTAGCACAGTTTTCTGAATCTGCAATTAGATACTTCATGACGCAATGAACATTACAGTGACAAAGGAATATCCACAGAATGAAACTAAAAGAAGCTTTCTTAGAACTTCTTGGTGATGTGTGAATTCATCTCACAGAGTTACACTTATGTTTTGGAGCAGTCCATTAACACTGTCTTTGAGGAATCTGAGAAGGGCTTCTTTGGATCACATTGAGCCTACGCTGATAAGGAAATTTCATCCGTTCAAACGTGAAAGAAGCTTTCTGAACTTCTTTCTGATCTGTGAGTTCATCTCACAGAGTTACAACCTCTGCCTCAAGAAGCAGTTTGCTAACACTCTTTTCGTGGAATCTGCAAAGTGATATTTGGGAGCCTATTGGGGCCCATGGTGATAAAGGAAATATCCTCACATAATAACTAAAGAGAAGCTTTCTGAAAACTGCATTGCAGTGTGAATGCAACTCACGAGTTACACGTTTCTCTTCAGTGATCAGTTTGTTAGCACAGTTTTCTGGAAATCTGCAATTAGATACTTCAAGCGCAATGAACATTACAGTGACAAAGGAAATATCCACAATGAAAACTAGAAGAAGCTTTTCTAGAAACTTCTTGGTGATGTGTGAATTCATCTCCAGAGTTACTTATGTTTCGTGGAGCAGTCCATTAAAACTGTCTTTGAGGATCTGAGAAGGGCTTCTTTGGATCACATTGAGGCCTACGCTGATAAAGGAAATTTCATCCGTTCAAAACGTGAAAGAAGCTTTCTGAGAAACTTCTTTCTGATCTGTGAGTTCATCTCCAGAGTTACAACCTCTGCCTCAAGAAGCAGTTTGCTACACTCTTTTCGTGGAATCTGCAAAGTGATATTGGGAGCTATTGGGGCCCATGGTGATAAAGGAAATATCCTCACATAATAACTAAAAGAGAAGCTTTCTGAGAAACTGCATTGCCAGTGTGAATGCAACTCACAGAGTTACACGTTCTCTTCAGTGATCAGTTTTGTGTACACAGTTCTGGAAATCTGCAATTAGATACTTCATAGCGCATAAACATTACAGTGACAAAGGAAATATCCACAGATGAAAACTAGAAAGAAGCTTTCTTAGAAACTTCTGGTGATGTGTGAATTCATCTCACAGAGTTACACTTATGTTTCGTGGAGCAGTCCATTAACACTGTCTTTGAGGAATCTGAGAAGGGCTTCTTTGGATCACATTGAGGCCTACCTGATAAAGGAAATTTCATCCGTTCAAAACGTGAAAGAAGCTTTCTGAGAAACTTCTTTCTGATCGGTGAGTTCATCTCACAGAGTTACAACCTCTGCCTCAAGAAGCAGTTTGCTACACACTCTTTTCGTGGAATCTGCAAAGTGATATTTGGGAGCCTATTGGGGCCCATGGTGATAAAGGAAATATCCTCACATAATAACTAAGAGAAGCTTTCTGAGAAACTGCATTGCCAAGTGTGATGCAACTCACAAGTTACACGTTTCTCTTCAGTGATCAGTTTGTCACAGTTTTCTGGAAATCTGCAATTAGATACTTCATAGCGCAATGAACATTACAGTGACAAAGGAAATATCCACAGATGAAAACTAGAAAGAAGTTTCTTAGAACTTCTTGGTGATGTGTGAATTCATCTCACAGAGTTACACTTATGTTTCGTGGAGCAGTCCATTAACACTGTCTTTGAGGAATCTGAGAAGGGCTTCTTTGGATCACATTGAGCCTACGCTGATAAAGGAAATTTCATCCGTTCAACGTGAAAGAAGCTTTCTGAGAAACTCTTTCTGATCTGTGAGTTCATCTCACAAGTTACAACCTCTGCCTCAAGAAGCAGTTTGCTAACACTCTTTTCGTGGAATCTGCAAGTGATATTTGGGGGCCTATTGGGGCCCATGGTGATAAAGGAATATCCTCACATAATACTAAGAGAAGCTTTCTGAGAAACTGCATTGCCAAGTGTGATGCAACTCACAGAGTACACGTTTCTCTTCAGTGATCAGTTTGTAGCACAGTTTTTGGAAATCTGCAATTAGATACTTCAAGCGCAATGAACATTACAGTGACAAGGAAATATCCACAGATGAAAACTAGAAAGAAGCTTTCTTAGAAACTTCTTGGTGATGTGTGAATTCATCTCACAGAGTTACACTTATGTTTTCGTGGAGCAGTCATTAACACTGTCTGAGGAATCTGAGAAGGGCTTCTTTGGATCACATTGAGGCCTACGCTGATAAAGGAATTTCATCCGTTCAAAACGTGAAGAAGCTTCTGAGAAACTTCTTTCTGATCTGTGAGTTCATCTCACAGATTACAACCTCTGCCTCAGAAGCAGTTTGCTAACACTCTTTTTCGTGGAATCTGCAAAGTGTATTTTGGGGCCTATTGGGGCCCATGGTGATAAAGGATATCCTCCATAATAACTAAAGAGAAGCTTTCTGAGAAACTGCATTGCCAGTGTGAATGCAACTCACAGAGTTACACGTTTCTCTTCAGTGATCAGTTTGTTAGCACAGTTTTCTGGAAATCTGCATTAGATACTTCATAGCGCAATGAACATTACAGTGACAAAGGAAATATCCACAATGAAAACTAGAAACCTTCTTAGAAACTTCTTGGTGATGTGTGAATTCATCTCACAGAGTTACACTTATGTTTCGTGGAGCAGTCATTAACACTGTCTTTGAGGAATCTGAGAAGGGCTTCTTTGGATCACATTGGGCCTACGCTGATAAAGGAAATTTCATCCGTTCAAAACGTGAAAGAAGCTTTCTGAGAAACTTCTTTCTGATCTGTGAGTTCATCTCACAGAGTTACAACCTCTGCCTCAAGAAGCAGTTTGCTACACTCTTTTCGTGGATCTGCAAAGTGATATTTGGGAGCCTATTGGGCCCATGGTGATAAAGGAAATATCCTCACATAATAACTAAAGAAAGCTTTCTAGAAACTGCATTGCCAGTGTGAATGCAACTCACAGAGTTACACGTTTCTCTTCAGTGATCAGTTTGTTAGCACAGTTTTCTGGAAATCTGCAATTAAGATACTTCAAGCCAATGAACATTCCAGTGACAGGAAATACACAGATGAAAACTAGAAAGAAGCTTTCTTAGAAACTTCTTGGTGTGTTGTGAATTCATCTCACAGTTACATTATGTTTCGTGGAGCAGTCCATTAACACTGTCTTTGAGGAATCTGAGAAGGGCTTCTTTGGATCACATTGAGGCCTACGCTGATAAAGGAATTTTCATCCGTTCAAACGTGAAAGAAGCTTTCTGAGAAACTTCTTTCTGATCTGTGAGTTCATCTCACAGAGTTACAACCTCTGCCTCAAGAAGCAGTTTGCTAACACTCTTTTTCGTGGAATCTGCAAAGTGATATTTGGGAGCCTATTGGGGCCCATGGTGATAAAGGAAATATCCTCACATAATAACTAGAGAAGCTTTCTGAGAAACTGCATTGCCAGTGTGAATGCAACTCACAGAGTTACACCGTTTCTCTTCAGTGATCAGTTTGTTGGCACAGTTTTCTGGAAATCTGCAATTAGATACTTCATAGCGCAATGAACTTACGTGACAAAGGAATATCCACAGATGAAACTAGAAAGAAGCTTTCTTAGAAACTTCTTGGTGATGTGTGAATTCATCTCACAGAGTTACACTTATGTTTCGTGGAGCAGTCCATTAACACTGTCTTTGAGAATCTAGAAGGGCTTCTTTGGATCACATTGAGGCCTACGCTGATAAAGGAAATTTCATCCGTTCAAAACGTGAAAGAAGCTTTCTGAGAAACTTCTTTCTGATCTGTGAGTTCATCTCCAGATTCAACCTCTGCCTCAAGAAGCAGTTTGCTAACACTCTTCGTGGATCTGCAAAGTGATATTTGGGAGCCTATTGGGGCCCATGGTGATAAAGGAAATATCCTCACATAATAACTAAAGAGAAGCTTTCTGAGAAACTGCATTGCCAGTGTGAATGCAACTCACAGATTACACGTTTCTCTTCAGTGATCAGTTTGTTAGCACAGTTTTCTGGAAATCTGCAATTAGATTTCAAGCGCAATGAACATTACAGGTACAAGGAAATTCCACAGATGAAAACTAGAAAGAAGCTTTCTTAGAAACTTCTGGTGATGTGTAATTCATCTCACAGAGTTACACTATGTTTCGGGGAGCAGTCCATTAACACTGTCTTTGAGGAATCTGAGAAGGCTTCTTTGTCTACATTGAGCCTACGCTGATAAAGGAAATTTCATCCGTTCAAAACGTGAAAGAAGCTTTCTGAGAAACTTCTTTCTGATCGGTGAGTTCATCTCACAGAGTTACAACCTCTGCCTCAAGAAGCAGTTTGCTAACACTCTTTTCGTGGAATCTGCAAAGTGATATTTGGAGCCTATTGGGGCCCATGGTGATAAAGGAAATATCCTCACATAATAACTAAAGAGAGCTTTCTGAGAAACTGCATTGCCAGTGTGAATGCAACTCACAGAGTTCAGGTTTCTCTTCAGTGATCAGTTTGTTAGCACAGTTTTCTGGAAATCTGCAATTAGATACTTCAAGCGCAATGAACATTACAGTGACAAAGGAAATATCCACAGATGAAAACTAGAAGAAGCTTTCTTAGAAACTTCTTGGTGATGTGTGAATTCATCTCCAAGTTACACTTATGTTTCGTGGAGAAGTCCATTAACACTGTCTTTGAGGAATCTGAGAAGGCTTCTTTGAATCATTGAGGCCAACGCTGATAAAGAAATTTCATCCGTTCAAAACGTGAAAGAAGCTTTCTGAGAAACTTCTTTCTGATCTGTGAGTTCATCTCACAGAGTTACAACCTCTGCCTCAAGAAGCAGTTTGCTAACACTCTTTTCGTGGAATCTGCAAAGTGATATTTGGGAGCCTATTGGGGCCCATGGTGATAAAGGAATACCTCACATAATAACTAAGAGAAGCTTTCTGAGAAACTGCATTGCCAAGTGTGAATGCAACTCACAGAGTTACACGTTTCTCTTCAGTGATCAGTTTGTTGCACAGTTTTCTGGAAATCTGCAATTAGATATCTTCATAGCGCAATGAACTTACAGTGACAAAGGAATATCCACAGATGAAAACTAGAAAGAAGCTTTCTTAGAAACTTCTTGGTGATGTGTGAATTCATCTCACAAGTTACACTTATGTTTCGTGGAGCAGTCCATTAACACTGTCTTTGAGGAATCTGAGAAGGGCTTCTTTGGATCACATGAGGCCTACGCTGATAAAGGAAATTTCATCCGTTCAAAACGTGAAAGAAGCTTTCTGAGAAACTTCTTCTGATCTGTGAGTTCATCTCACAGAGTTACAACCTCTGCTCAAGAAGCAGTTTGCTAACACTCTTTTCGTGGAATCTGCAAAGTGATATTTGGGAGCCTATTGGGGCCCATGGTGATAAAGGAAATATCCTCACATAATAACTAAAGAGAAGCTTCTGAGAAACTGCATTGCCAGTGTGAATGCAACTCCACAGAGTTACACGTTTCTCTTCAGTGATCAGTTTTGTTAGCACAGTTTTCTGGAAATCTGCATAGATACTCATAGCGCAATGAACATTACAGTGACAAAGGAAATATCCACAGATGAAACTAGAAAGAGCTTTCTTAGAAACTTCTTGGTGATGTTTGAATTCATCTCACAGAGTTACACTTATGTTTCGTGGAGCAGTCCATTAACACTGTCTTTGAGGAATCTGAGAAGGGCTTCTTTGGATCACATTGACCCTACGCTGATAAAGGAAATTTCATCCGTTCAAACGTGAAAGAAGCTTTCTGAGAAACTTCTTTCTTGACTGTGAGTTCATCTCACAGAGTTACAACCTCTGCCTCAAGAGCAGTTTGCTAACACTCTTTTCGTGGAATCTGCAAAGTGATATTTGGACCTATTGGGGCCCATGGTGATAAGAAATATCCTCACATAATAACTAAAGAGAACTTTCTGAGAACTGCATTGCCAGTGTGAATGCAACTCACAGAGTTACACGTTTCTCTTCAGTGATCATTTTGTTAGCACGTTTTCTGGAAATCTGCAATAGATACTTCATAGCGCAATGAACTTACAGTGACAAAGGAAATATCCACAGATGAAAACTAGAAAGAAGCTTCTTTAGAAACTTCTGGTGATGTGTGAATTCATCTCACAGAGTTACCCTTATGTTTCTTGGAGCAGTCCATTAACACTGTCTTTGAGGAATCTGAGAAGGGCTTCTTTGGATCACATTGAGGCCTACGCTGATAAAGGAAATTTCATTTCAAAACGTGAAAGAAGCTTTCTGAGAAACTTCTTTCTGATCTGTGAGTTCATCTCACAGAGTTACAACCTCTGCCTCAAGAAGCTTTTGCTACACTCTTTTCTGGAATCTGCAAAGTGATATTTGGGGAGCCTATTGGGCCCATGGTGATAAAGGAAATATCCTCACATAAAAACTAAAGAGAAGCTTTCTGAGAAACTGCATTGCCAGTGTGAATGCAACTCACAGAGTTACACGTTTCTCTCAGTGATCAGTTGTTAGCACAGTTTTCTGGAAATCTGCATTAGATACTTCCATGCGCAATGACATTACGTGACAAAGGAATATCCACAGATGAAAACTAGAAAGAAGCTCTTAGAAACTTCTTGGTGATGTGTGAATTCATCTCCAGAGTTACACTTATGTTTCGTGGAGCAGTCCATTAACACTGTCTTTGGGAATCTGAGAAGGCTTCTTTGGATCACATTGAGGCCTACGCTGATAAAGGAAATTTCATCCTCAAAACGAAAGAGCTTTCTGAAAACTTCTTTCTGATCTGTGAGTTCATCTCACAGAGTTACAACCTCTGCCTCAAGAAGCAGTTTGCTAACACTCTTTTCGTGGAATCTGCAAAGTGATATTTGGGAGCCTATTGGGCCCATGGTGATAAAGGAATAATCCTCACATATACTAAGAAAGGCTTTCTAGAAACTGCATTGCCAGTGTGAATCAACTCACAGTTACACGTTTCTCTTCAGTGATCAGTTTGTTAGCACAGTTTTCTGGAAATCTGCAATTAGATATTCATAGCGCATTGAACATTACAGTGACAAAGGAAATATCCACAGATGAAAACTAGAAAGAAGCTTTCTTAGAAACTTCTTGTTGATGTGTGAATTCATCTCCAGAGTTACACTTATGTTTCGTGGAGCAGTCCATTAACACTGTCTTTGAGGAATCTAGAAGGGCTTCTTTGGATCCATTGAGGCCTACGCTGATAAAGGAATTTCATCCGTTCAAAACGTGAAAGAGCTTTCTGAGAAACTTCTTTCTGATCTGTGAGTTCATCTCACAGAGTTACACCTCTGCCTCAAGAAGCAGTTTGCTAACACTCTTTTCGTGGAATCTGCAAAGTGTATTTGGGGCCTATTGGGCCATGGTGATAAAGGAAATATCCTCACATAATAACTAAAGAGAACTTTCTGAGAAACTGCATTGCCATGTGTGAATGCAACTCACAGAGTTACACGTTTCTCTTCAGTGATCAGTTTGTTAGCACAGTTTTTCTGGAAATCTGAAATTAGATACTTCATAGCGCAATGAACATACAGTGACAAAGGAAATTCCACAGATGAAAACTAGAAAAGAATTTCTTAGAAACTCTTGGTGATGTGTGAATTCATCCACAGAGTTACACTTATGTTTCGTGGACAGTCCATTAACATGTCTTGGAGGAATCTGAGAAGGGCTTCTTTGGATCACATTGAGGCCTACGCTGATAAAGGAAATTTCTCCGTTCAAAACGTGAAAGAAGCTT
The DNA here is from genome assembly GCF_007565055.1 of Rhinopithecus roxellana. NCBI lineage: Eukaryota > Metazoa > Chordata > Mammalia > Primates > Cercopithecidae > Rhinopithecus > Rhinopithecus roxellana. The sequence goes on from NC_044563.1 coordinate 77,112,140, forward strand.
TCTGAGAAACTTCTTTCTGATCTGTGAGTTCATCTCACAGAGTTACAACCTCTGCCTCAAGAAGCAGTTTGCTAACACTCTTTTCGTGGAATCTGCAAAGTGATATTGTGAGGCCTATGGGGGCCCATGGTGATAAGGAAATATCCTCACATAATAACTAAAAGAAGCTTTCTGAGAAACTGCATTGCCAGTGTGATGCAACTCACAGAGTTACACGTTTCTCTTCAGTGATCAGTTTGTTAGCACAGTTTTCTGGAAATCTGCAATTAGATACTTCATAGCGCAATGAACATTACAGTGACAAAGGAAATACCACAGATGAAACTAGAAAGAAGCTTTCTTAGAAACTTCTTGGTGATGTGTGAATTCATCTCACAGAGTTACACTTATGTTTCGTGGAGCAGTCCATTAACACTGTCTTTGAGGAATCTGAGAAGGGCTTCTTTGGATCACATTGAGGCCTACGCTGATAAAGGAAATTTCATCCGTTCAAAACGTGAAAGAAGCTTTCTGAAAACTTCTTTCTGATCTGTGAGTTCATCTCACAGAGTTACAACCTCTGCCTCAGAGCAGTTTGCTAACACTCTTTTCTGAATCTCAAGTGATATTTGGGAGCCTATTGGGCCCATGGTGATAAAGGAAATTCCTCACATAATAACTAAAGAGAAGCTTTCTGAGAAACTGCATTGCCAATTGTGAATGCAACTCACAGAGTTACACGTTTCTCTTCAGTGATCAGTTTGTTAGCACAGTTTTCTGGAAATCTGCAATTAGATACTTCAGCGCAATGAACATTACAGTGAAAAAGGAAATATCCACAAGAAAAACTAGAAAAGCTTTCTAGAAACTTCTTGGTGAGTGTGAATTCATCTCCAGAGTTACACTTATGTTTCGTGGAGCAGTCCATTAACACTGTCTTGAGGATCTGAGAAGGGCTTCTTTGGATCACATGGAGGCCTACGCTGATAAAGGAAATTTCATCCGTTCAAACGTGAAAGAAGCTTTCTGAGAAACTTCTTTCTGATCTGGTGAGTTCATCTCACAGAGTTACAACCTCTGCCTCAGAGAAGCAGTTTGCTAACACTCTTTCGTGGAATCTGCAAAGTGATATTTGGGAGCCTATTGGGGCCCTATGGTGATAAAGGAAATATCCTCACATAATAACTAAAGAGAAGCTTTCTGAGAAATGCATTGCCATGTGATGCAACTCACAGAGTTACACGTTTCTCTTCAGTGATCAGTTTGTTACACAGTTTTCTGGAAATCTGCAATTAGATACTTCATAGCGCAATGAACATTACAGTGACAAAGGAAATATCCACAGATGAAAAACTGAAAGAAGCTTTCTTAGAACTTCTTGGTGATGTGTGAATTCATCTCACAGAGTTACACTTATGTTGTGGAGCAGTCCATTAACACTGTCTTGAGAATCTGAGAAGGCTTCTTTGGATCACTGAGGCCTACGCTGATAAGGAAATTTCATCCGTTCAAAACGTGAAAGAAGCTTTCTGAGAAACTTCTTTCTGATCTGTGAGTTCATCTCACAGAGTTACAACCTCTGCCTCAAGAAGAAGTTTGCTACACCTCTTTCGGGAATCTGCAAATGATATTGGGAGCTATTGGGGCCCATGGTGATAAAGGAAATATCCTCACATAATAACTAAAGAGAAGCTTCTGAGAAACTGCATTGCCATGTGTGAATGCAACTCACAGAGTTACACGTTTCTCTTCAGTGATCAGTTTGTTAGCACAGTTTTCTGGAATCTGCAATAGATACTTCATAGCGCAATGAACATTACAGTGACAAAGGAAATATCCACAGATGAAAACTAGAAAGAACTTTCTTAGAAACTTCTTGGTGAGTGTGAATTCATCTCACAGAGTTACACTTATGTTTTGGAGCAGTCCATTAACACTGTTTTGAATCTGAGAAGGGCTTCTTTGGATCACATTGAGCCTACGCTGATAAAGGAATTTCATCCGTTCAAACGTGAAAGAAGCTTTCTGAGAAACTTCTTTCTGATCGTGTAGTTCATCTCACAGATTTACAACCTCTGCCTCAAGAAGCAGTTTGCTAACACTCTTTTCGTGGAATCTGCAAAGTGATATTTGGGCCTATTGGGGCCCATGGTGATAAAGGAATATCCTCACATAATAACTAGAGAAGCTTTCTGAGAAACTGCATTGCCATGTGTGAATGCAACTCACAGAGTTACACGTTTCTCTTCAGTGATCAGTTTGTTAGCACAGTTTTCTGGAAATCTGCAATTAGATACTTCAAGCGCAATGAACATTACAGTGACAAAGGAAATATCCAAGATGAAAACTAGAAAGAAGCTTTCTTAGAAACTTCTTGGTGATTGTGAATTCATCTCACAGAGTTACACTTATGTTTCGTGGGCAGTCCTTAACACTGTCTTTGAGAATCTGAGAAGGGCTTCTTTGGATCACATTGAGGCCTACGCTGATAAAGGAAATTTCATCCGTTCAAAACGTGAAAGAAGCTTTCTGAGAAACTTCTTTCTGATCTGTGAGTTCATCTCACAGAGTTACAACCTCTGCCTCAAGAAGCAGTTTGCTAACACTCTTTTCGTGGAATCTGCAAAGTGAATTTGGAGCCTATTGGGGCCCATGGTGATAAAGGAAATATCCTCACATAATAACTAAAGAGAAGCTTTCTAAAACTGCATTGCCAGTGTTGAATGCAACTCACAGAGTTACACGTTTCTCTCATGATCAGTTTGTTAGCACGTTTTCTGGAAATCTGCAATTAGATCTTCATAGCGCAATGAACTTACAGTGACAAAGGAAATTCCACAGATGAAAACTAGAAAGAGTTTCTTAGAAACTTCTGGTGAGTGTGAATCATCTCACAGAGTTACACTTATGTTCGTGGAGCAGTCCATTAACACTGTCTTTGAGGATCTGAGAAGGGCTTCTTTGGATCACATTGAGGCCTACGCGGATAAAGAAATTTCATCCGTTCAAACGTGAAAGAAGCTTTCTGAGAAACTTCTTTCTGATCTGTGAGTTCATCTCACAGAGTTACAACCTCTGCCTCAAGAAGCAGTTTGCTACACTCTTTTCGTGGAATCTGCAAAGTGATATTGGGAGCCTATTGGGGCCCATGGTGATAAAGGAAATATCCTCACATAATAACTAAAGAGAAGCTTTCTGAGAAACTGCATTGCCAAGTGGTGAATGCAACTCACAGAGTTACACGTTTCTCTCTCAGTGATCAGTTTGTAGCACAGTTTTCTGGAAATCTGAAATTAGATACTCATAGCGCAATGAACATTACAGTGACAAAGGAATATCCACAGATAAACTAGAAAGAAGCTTTCTTAGAA
>NC_044563.1:77115589-77149536 GCF_007565055.1 Rhinopithecus roxellana
AGGTCCTTGGTTGCAGGCAACAGAGTCCACATTAGCAAGTTCATGCTGACAAAGATCTATTAAAGTGTATTTATTAAATACTTAATGGACTTTCTTGGGGGGCCAAAGAATCAAGCTTAAGTGGTACTCAGACCAGGACAGACCTGGATAACGCAGTCAGCCAAGTCCTTAAAATGCCCCCACTCTCTGCAGGGCTGTTCCCAGAGAGCCCTCTGCTGCTTCCACCTGTTAACTGACACCCATGATGTTTGCTACTGAAGTCAAAACCCCTCCCAATTTCCCAGAACACCTAGCACCCCTGCCTCTGTGACTTCCAGCAGGTTCAGGCTCCCAGACTTCTTGCACTGCCCACTTCCACATTCAAGTCCTGAATGAGTGTAACTGGTTGGTGGAAACCAGGCCATGTGCCTGCACTCTAGCTGCAAAGGAGTCTGAAATTTGGTTTTCAGTTTTGCAGTTTCTAGAGTGCAGGAAGGTAGTCTAGAAGGGAATTGGATTGGGTGCCCAACTGAGTCACACAGGCACTGATTCCTCTTTTACAGATGCAGAAACTAAGGTGCAGAGGGGTTGCATCTTTCCATTCTCTTTGAATCTTGATTGTTAGGAATGAGCCACCCCACTCTGGTTTAGGGGAACTTGAATTCATTTCCCTATTTTTCCTTAGCACAAAAAGACCTCAGGTACAGAATGTTCAAAAAGCACCCTCCATCAGGAAATCCACCCCCAAATTAAGAAGAGGTCATAATTCAAGGACAGTCCTCCTTTCCAGAAACAGTGTGGCCTGCCATCTCTTTCTGCATTTTTCTTGTAAGCTGCCATCTGCTTCCCAGATACAGGATGTGTATTAGGATCTTGCTTCTGTCTTGGCCCCTCTGATCCCGTCTTAAATTTTCTGTGTGGCCCCTTTTGACTTTCCTTCCATCTTTGTGCTGTTTTCCTTTGTGTCAGTAACTGCAACTCCCTCTCTTTCTAAGAACAAGGAGGCTACGATTTTGGATTTAAGTCCTTATTAAATTTGTTTTCAAGTCATCTACAAAATATTTCCATTTGGCACTTGAAGCTCTGCTCCCTCTTCTATTAACTCAAGTGAAAAGTAGCTACATTGCTGGATGCATTTCTACGTTTCCTCCCATGCCTTTCAGAGTGGTACATAACTGAAAAACAGTCCACAAGGTTGCCTCTTCAGCTGTCAGTGACCAAACAGGACTTCAGTCTAACAACCATCCTGGTGAACGCCTCATCTGTTTTGCTGCTGCCAGGAGCAGGCCCGGCTGTGATGAAGCCCTGCAAAGTTATACCATCTCCTGCCTCCTACTCAAACTTCTCACACATGGAGGCAGAGGTGAAGTCAAACTTAAGGACTGGCATGGAGAAACATCATGAACAGCAACATCTCAAATCAAGCAACTTAAAGAAGGAAGGGGCCGGGCGCAGTGGCTCATGCCTGTAATTCCAGCACTTTGGGAGGCCGAGGTGGACGGATCACCTGAGATCGGGAGTTCAAGACCAGCATGGCCAACATGGTGAAACCCCATCTCTAGTAAAAACACAAAAATTAGCCGGGCGTGGTGGTGGATGCCTGTAATCCCAGCTACTTGGGAGGCTGAGGCAGGAGAATCATTTGAACTCGGGGCTGGGGGTTGCAGTGGGCCGAGATTGCACCACTGCACTCCAGCCTGGGCAAAAGAGCAAGATTCCATCTCAAAAAAATGAACAAATAAATAAATAAATATAAATAAGGAAGCGCAAATCAAAAAAAATTCTAAATGAAGAAAATCACTCAGAAATACATCCTGAGTTCCAGACAGAGGATTGAAGTGGAGAAAATACGTCAACAAAAAGCTTTCAAATTTAAGTTCTGAAATGGCTCGTGCAACTGGAACCTGGAGATGCTATTATGCAAGGGGTCTTAACAATTTGGGCTGGCATATGCCCCCTGTCCCCTTTCTTTCACGCTAACAGAGCCCTGGTTTTTGTTTCTGTAAAAGGCCAGATCCCTTCATCTCAGGAGGGGTAGGTCCTTTGCAGACACACTGGACAAAGGCAGTGAGGATCACCCCCTCCCAAAGATTGGTCCAGGGTCTACCAAGTGACCTCATTCCGGCCAATGAGATAGGAGAAGCCTCCTGCAGGGCTTCGGGGAAAACATCTTCTTTCTGGGCACAGGAGTCGCGGCAGGAGAAAGTCTTTTTCTCTCTACTGCCCCTAACTTCCTGTCTTAAATGTAGGCTGTGTGTGTAGATGTGACTCCTGGAATTGAGGCTGCCATCTTGTGATCAGGAAAGAAGACCAAGAGAACAGCGGGGATTGTTATGGTTACCCGACGACAACTAATATATCTTTATTAGTGAAGTCAGAGGTCAGCAAACTTGTTCTATAAATGGCCACATAGTAAACATTTTCAGCTTTCAAGCAGCAAACACTCAACTCTGACCATTGTCACAGGAAAACAGCCCTAGATAAGTACATAAACAAATGAGTGTGGCTGGATTCCAACAGAACTTTATTTATAGACACTGAAATTTGAATTTCATATAATGTTTCATGTGTCACAAAATATTATTTATTCTTTTGATTGTTTTCAACAATTTAAACTGTAAAAGTCATTCTTAGCCCACAGGCCAGCACAAAAACAGGTTTGGCAAGTGGGTTGTCGTTTGCGACCCTGGATCTAGTCACTGTCAGTTGTGTTTCTGTTTTCCTGAAGCTGAGTGCCTTCTGGATGATGCTGTCATTTAACCTTCTGTTTCCCAGATGATAACGCTGAGATCCAGAGAGGCGACAGAACGTTCCCAGGGTCACACAGCTTGTTAGTGTCAGAGTTCATAAATCTGATTCCCAAAACTCCTAACATCAAGTCGAGGATGTTTCCCCGGTATACAAACCCGTTTCCTATTCATTTATACACATTTCTTGTTTTTTCTTCTAGGTTGTAACATTTTCCTTTATGTCTGTGACTGCGTTTCATTCATACAAAATGTATCGAGAGATAAGAGGCTACCAACCTTGATTAAGGACCTACCACATGCCAGACACTTTACATTACTTAATCCTACAACAATTGTGAGGTAGATGTTATTATGCTCACTGCACAGATGGGGAAATAGAGGCTCCGAGAGGACAGAACCCAACTTCACCCAGGGAGAAGGTGGTGGCCCCAGTCCCACCAGTGGCCTTCCTGCTGAATCTAGCTGTCTCCCACGCTTCACTGCTCGGCTCTGGGTGTACCCTAATGAAGAAGACATGGCCCCTTTTCTCTGGCCACTGCATATTTTCCTTTCTGAAGTGGTTCTTGGCAGACCTAATATATTAGACACAGTGTGGGGCGGAGGTGGGGCGGTGGGGATGACAAAGTGCCATTCACCATCTCGTCCACTAGAGGGCAGCAAGAGGCCATGTTTCTGTAGCAGTTTCTGCACCTTAACTGCCCGGCTCCATTGAATTCATTCACAGGTTCATGGGGAACTTAGGGAAAGAACATGTTTCAGCCCTTTTGTCCAACCTCCTCATTTTTCTGATGGGAAAACGGAATCCCACAAGCGTCGTGTTGTTTACCCAGGGTCAGACATCGCGACTCATTAAATCAACAAATGTTAATTGAGTGTTCATTGAGTCAACCCACATTACTGCGCAGTCACTCATGGGTGATGGAGACACAAGAGTGGCAGGAGAGACGTGGCCCCTTCCCACACCAAGCCTGCAGGCAAGTGGAGCACAGGGACAATGAGAAGTCATCAGATCAACACAATTATCAGCAATTGGGGGGAGGGGGTTAAGAAAAGGAGAGACGGGGAGAAGATCTTTGTGGGAGGTGGCATTTCCCGCAAGCCTGAAGATGAAGAGCAGCCAGGCTTTCAAGGAGCTGGGGGGCAAGAATTCCAGGAATAAGGAACCACAAGAGGGAGACTTCTTGGCTTGTGCTAGAGCCTGGCAGACCAGCAGCGTGGCTTGGTTGAGTCAGGGAAGGAAGAGGATGTGAGAGACTTAATGTCATGATAATCATTAGTACTGAAGCTTCACTGTGTACTGAGCTCTATGGAGTTGGTTGCATTCGCTCATGCATCCTCCCCACAAATCTCTGCTTTGCAAACACAATTACTCCCATTTTACAGCCTCAGAGGGGTTGAGCACTTGGCCAAGGCTATGTAGCCTGGAAGTGGTCTAGCTGGGACTTGAACATGCACCTGTCTGACTCCAGCACCCAAACTCATCCTCACTACTCCAATTAAAGGCCAAAGCTAATACTAAACCCCTGAGATCTCGTCTCGTGGCCAGAACACTTTCCATAACCCTCTCCTCCTCTTGCCTTTGAGGAAAGCACCCTTCACTGTCAACTCTTGAGCCTGGGTGGCAGGCATGAGGGCAGAAATTAAATAACAAAGAGGAAAAGTTTTTTCTAGAAATCAATGACTAAAGGCTGGGAAGAGAATTCCTAAAACTCAAGTCAAGGACTGTCTCCTTTCAAAAACAGTGTGTGCGAGAACATATGGCTCTCTGACCATCCCACGCAGACTCATGAGAAGGAGAGGAAGGCCACTTCCACTCCTGAACACTGCCTTGAAGATTAGAGAAGTCAGATGGTGACTCCCAAAACTGAGCCGGCATTCCAGGGCTCCTGGGAAATGTATCAAATTACATGCAAGTAGCATGGCCACCCCCACTGTCTTCTGACTTTTGATGTATGGCCTGCCATTAGCGCACAGGCCTGTGGTGTTATCACTGGGGGCTGGGGCTTTGGGGTACATGGAGAGCTTCAGGAGGAGGGAGGATGAAGAGCAGATCTGGGTTTCCTTCCTTAGCCCTGGTTCCCAGCCTCCTTCCTGCCTCTAGACCCTGGCAGCACCATGCTAGGTCTCAGTTTTACCTCTTCTGTCCTGTTTCCTTCACCTGTCCAAACCCTTCCAGCCATCAAGGCATACCACCCCCACCCCAGTCTCAAAGCTGCCACCAACATTCTCTCTAGGCCTCACAATTTTCTTATATAGTCTGGAGATAACAGAGGTCAGCATTTGTCCAGCAGAGGGAAAACGCAGGCTTTGGCATTAGAAAACCCAGGCTTGAGTCCTTGGCCTCATGTTGGCAGGCTACATGATCTTGGATGCATGACCACACCTCCCTGAGCTACCTCAGCCAGGCTCAGGGCTAGCTCAGGGCAGCAATGGTGAACACTCCCTCCCTCAAAGAGCTACTGTTTTAATGTTCCCGTCTGAAAGATGGACGTTTGTAACAATCACCTCTCTGGTTGTTTGTGAGCATGAAGGGGCATACAAGGAACTACTTTTGAATTTCAATGTGCCATCCCAGTTTCATTTTCCCCAACAGTTCCTCCACGGTTGCCTTGTTTTTCCCATCTGCAAAATGGGGACAAATGCCTACTTATTTCAGGCACATTCCAGCAGTCTAGCAGAGCAGGAGGCAGCACAGACTGTGGATGGGAGGATGGTCTCTGGGGTCATCTAACTGGTTTTCATCTTGGTGCTGCTTTTTCCTGCCTTTGGGACCCTGGACAAGTATCCAAGCCCTGCACCTCAGTTTCCTAATCTATAAATTGGAAGATGACTGTGTCTATTTTCCAGAGTTGATGGGAGAATCCTCTATTTCCTTTGGCTGGTGTAACAAATTACTATAAACTGGGTGGCTTACAACCACAGAAAATTACACACTCACAGTTCTAGAGGCTAGAAGTCTGAAATCAGGGTGTTTGCCAGGCCACACTCCCTCCAAAGGTTCTAGAGGAGCATCTAGGCTGGGCGCAGGGGCTCACACCTGTAATCCTAGCACATTAGGAGGCCACAAGACGGTTGGATCACCTGACGTCGGGGGTTCGAGACCAGCCTGATCAACATGGGGAAACCCCATCCCTACTTTTTTGTAAAATTTTATAAAAAAATTTTGTAAAAAATTTTACAAAAACAAATTTTGTAAAAAATTTTACAAAAACAAATTTTGTAAAAAATTTTACAAAACAAATTTTGTAAAAAATTTTACAAAAACAAATTTTGTAAAAAATTTTACAAAACAAATTTTGTAAAAAATTTTACAAAAACAAATTTTGTAAAAATACAAAAATTAGCTGGGCATGGTGACATGCACCTGTAGTCCCAGCTACTTGGGATGCTGAGACAGAAGAATTGCTTGAACCTGGGAGGCGGAGGTTGCAGTGAGCTGAGATCGTGCCACTGCATTCTAGCCTGGGTGACAGAGTGAGACTCTATCTCAAAAAATAAAACAAAACAAAACAAAACAAACAAACAAACAAATTTATTCTTGTCTCTTCCAACTTCTGGTAGCTCCAGGTGTTCCTTGGGGTGTGGCTGCAGAACTCCAATCTCTGTCCCTCTGGCTCTTCTTCATGGATCTCTCATAAAGACACTTGTCATTGGATAGAGAGCCCACCTAGATAACACAGGAACACAGGATGACCTCAACTCAGGATTCTTAATGATATCACCAAAGATCAATTTTCCAAATACAATCATATCCACAAGTTCTGGGCATTAGGACACAGATGTATCTTTTGGGGACTACCCACTGTAGAAGCCAAATAATGAATCCATGTAATAGGGTCAGCACAGAGCCAGGCACACTGGAAGTGCTCCACTGATAAGAGCTACCACTGTTGCACATCTAGAAATTGTGCCTGAAGTTTAACTCTAGAAATTTGACCCACACAAGAAGAGAAACCCAGATGTAGAAAGATTTGGTCCTTCTGTCCCTGCGGGCCTCTAGGGCTGTTGGTCCGACTTGTAGCACTGCATTTCCCAACTTAACCAGACTGATTTCAGCTCTGAGATTCCTCAAATTCTCTCTCTGTTCTAAACAGGCTTTTGTTGAAGACACTTGTTATTGCAAAGCTTGCATTTTGCCCCATTAAAAGCAAGCTGGAGGTGACAGTCAGTCAGAGGTTGAGAACAAGGTACCTGGCAGGAGGGAGAGAAACGTCCAGACAAGGCAGTCCTGATGGCTCAGCCTTGTGTTGGATCTCAGGCTGAAGTCAGTTTTGCTGCACCAAGGAATGCCAAGCATCAGGTTTAAGGGTCAAGTAGGTTTTCACTGAAAAGAAAGGAAAATGCTTTCATCCTGAGTGAGAGTCAGTTCTGTGGCCGAGCTGGATGGGGTGTGTGCAGGTGTTGGGGGGATGTCTGGTTGGAGGAAGGATAGGAAAAAGAATGGCCTGAGTGGAGGAGAAGGGCAAGGAGGCTGCAAAGGGAGAGAGAGAGACCGAAGGAGCCCAGACTTTTCTTCAGACTTTACAGCAGTTTTGTGGAAGAGAAGGACCACAGGACGGCTCAGAGCCTCAGTTTTCTCAGCTGTGAAATGGGATCACAGTGGGACCTGTGCCTTCAGGACTCAGCACATTGCAAGTACACAGGCAGTGCTAAGTGATGCCTATTGATACTCCCACCAGCACCAAAAGGAACAAAAGGGCAGCCGAGGCCCTTTAGGGGTGACTGGTTCAGATCTAGGCAGCAGAAGGACCTGATCTCCGAGCTTGACCTGCCTGTGTCTGGGCTGGAAATGAAGCCAGAGGGGTGAATTTATGGTGTGTGGAGAGCAGAGAGGGGAGGTCTCTGTGCCGATGGAGAGTTGGTTCTTAAACCCCACAAAGCGTGTTCTGTCCCACAGTTTGAGGGCGGGCAGTATAATCAGAAGAGTAATATTTGATAACTGTTTTGTGACCCTATTTTTACCCCCAGAGAATCCCAGAAGTAACTAGTTGTCAGATCCTTGCCAGAAGCAACATCAATATAGTGTCATTGTCCCTGGACTGATGGAGCTGGGCAGTCACCCTGGGATGGAGCACCTTTCCTCAGTATTCCCCAGCTCTGCACAAAACTGACCCAACAGAAAGGAAAGTCCACACCACCTTCCCCAGGCTGGAGGCCATTGCCACACCAGTTTCTGAGACTCCTCCCCTTGAGGCCAACCTTGGCCAGTCTGGGCTTTATTTTTCAACAAAGCTGTTTGCTCACCAAGATGAAGGAAGAATCCTTGAGTTAAGAAGCAAGTATAATTTTAACAGCTCTTCCTCTTGTTGCTTGAGTTCAGAATGACTTTGGTAGCTCCCTTTTCTGGAAAACTTCCCACTTGCTCCAGTGTAATTATTATTATTATATTTTTTAAGTTGAGAGGCTCAGATTCCTCTCTCAGCAACCTCTTAGTTCAATCACAGTGAACCTGCAGAACTCACAATACAAAGAGAATGTCTTAAAGCAACCAGGGAGAAGAGAAGATCATTTTAAAGGAATGACAATTCGACTGGAACCTAACCTTTCTCAAACCCTCATGGAAGCCCAAAGACAGTAGCATGGTGTCTTAAAAGTGCTAAGAGAACATAACTGTCCATCTAGAATTCTACAACCAGTGAAACTGTCAAGCACACATGCATACAACAAAAGAGAACACTCATTATCAACAGACCCCCAGCACAAGCATAGAGATAATTTTACATCTTCTTTTTTGATTTGAATGCCTTTGATTTTTTCTAGCCAGACAAGTTACTGTGGCTGGAAATTACAGTGCAATGTTGAATGGCAGTGGCAAAAGTGGGAACTCTTGTCTTGTTCTTGGTCTCAGGGGGGCAAGCTTTCAGTGTTTCCTTAAACATCATGTTAGCTGTGAGTTTTACATACATGCTCCTTATCAGTTTCAGGAATTCACTTATATTCCTAGTTGCTGAGTTTTTTAAAATCATGAAATGTGTTGGATTTTGCCAATTTTTCTTTGGCATCAATGGAGATGACGATGTGGCTTGCTTTCTTTATTATATTAATGTATTACCTTCATCAGTTTTCATGTGTTGAACCAACCTTGCATTATTGAGATAAATCCCCCCCCTGGATAATAGTGTGTATTACTTTTAATATGCTACTGGATTTGGCTTGCTATATTTTGTTGAGGATTTTTTCATCTATATTCATAAGGAACATTGCTCTGTAGTTTTTTTTCTTGTGATGTCTATGTCTGACTCTAGTTTCAGGTTAATATTAGCCTTATGGAAAAGTTAAGAAGAGTTCACTCCTCTTCTAATTTTTGGAATTGGACTGAGATTACTGAAGGATATTAAAGGAGAATTACATGAATGGAAGGATATCTGTGTTCATGAATTGGAAGACTTAATATTGTTAAGGTGGCAATAATCTCCAATGTGACCTACAGATTCTATGCAATTGCTGTCAAAATTTCAGCTGCCTTTTTTTTTGTTTACAGAAATGGGAAACCTTATTCTAAAACTCATATGAAATTCCAAAGGTTCTCATATAGGCAGAAAAATTTGAAAGAGAACAAGATTGGAGGACCCACATTTCCCAGTTCCCAAAGTTATTACAAAGTTACAGTAGTCAAAAAGTCAAAACACTGTGATATTGGCATAGGGATACACATATAGATCAATGTAATAGAATTGAGAGTATAGAAATAATCTAATGTATCTATGATAAGTTGATTTTCCACAAGGTTGGTCAAAACCATTTATGGAGGAAAAAAGCATTTCTTCAACAAGTGCTGCCGAAACAACTGGATGTCTGCATGCAAAAGAGTGAAGTTGGACTCTTACCTCACATCATATACAAAAATTGACTCAAAATGAACCAATGACCTAAATATACAAGTTAAAACTATAAATCTCCTAACAGAAATCGTATGAGTAAACCTTCATGATCCTGGATTTGGCAATGGTTTCTTGAATATGACAATGCACAAGCAACAAAAGAATAAATGAATTGGACTTTATCAAAATTAAAGACCTACGTGGATCAAAGGACACTTTCAAAGAGAGAGTGAAAAGATGGCCTCCAGAATGGGGAAAACATTTACAAATCATATACTATCCAGAATATGCACCGAACTCTTACAGCATAACAAAATAAATTAGAAAATGGGCAAAATACTTAATAGACATGTGTCCAAAGAAGACATACAAACGGCCAGTAAGCTCATGAAAAGACATTCAATGTCATTAGTCATTAGGGAAATGCAAATCAAAATTACAATGAGATACCATTTCATGCCCACTAGGATGGCTACGATAAAAACAAAACAGAAATAACAAATGCTGGTGAGGATGTGGAGAAACTGGAACATTTATACATTACTGGTAGGAATGTAAAATGGGGCACTCACTGTGGAAAATGGGTTAGTGGTTCCTCAATGAGTTAAAAATAGAATACCATATGACCCAGCAATCCCACTCCTAGATATATAACTAAAATATTGATAACAGATGTTCAAACAAAAACCTGTCCATGAATATTATAGCAGCACTATTCACAATAGCCAAAAGGTGAAAATAACTCAAATATCCATCAATAGATGAATGAATTGGTTTAAAAAGTGGGGTATCTATACAAGGGGACATTATTTAGCCATGAAAAGAGAAGTACTGATCCATGCCTCCACATGGAGGAGCCCTGAAGACCTTACGTTAAGTGAAAGAAGCCAGGCCAAAGGCCACATGTTGTATAATTCCATTCATATGAAATGTCCGGAATAGGAAAATCCATAGAGATGGAAAGCAGCTTAGTGGTTGCTAGGCGCTGGGAGGGAGGGAGGAGTGGGAAGTAACTGCTTGATGGGCACAGAGTTTCCTTGACAAATGAAGGTAAAGTCCTGGAACCAGGTGGTTGTGACGGTTGCACAACACTGTGAATGTATTTAATGCCACTAAATTGTACGCTTTTAAAAATGGGAAATTTTGTTATATTTTTTACCACCAAAAATTTCCAATAACTTAATTGAGTACTTAATTTTTTCTTTAATACATGCATCTACATGGACATAACTGGTTCATATTTTTTAGAAGAATGATTTGGCTTTGAAATAAAGTCATAAAGGTTTCAAACGATGTCCAAGATAAGTAAAGTCATTAAATCTTGTGACAACCCAATAATATTAACATTAAATTCCAAGAAACATGGCAAACTCTAAATGTATCAATGTCAACAAGGTATTCTTCATGTTTTTCTTGTGCAACCCTAACTACCCCTACAGCTGTTTTAGATGAAAAAGGTCCGTGTAAGCCACACCTTGGGGTGGGGTGTACTGGATTTTCTAACTTTGACAAACCTGTTAGTGTTTTTAATACTAATTTTATCTTTTGTATGTTTTTCAATGACTCTTATGAAAAATTTAAGTGTTTTTGTTGCTATTTTTTTAAAATTTTTTTAAGACAGAGCATTGCTCTGTTGTCCAGTCTGAAATGCAGTGGTGCCATCTCGACTCACTGCAACCTCTGCCTCCCGGGTTCAAGGGATTTTTGTGCCTCAGCCTCCCGAGGAGTTGGGATTACAGGCACGTGCCACCATGCCTGGCTAATTCTTGTATATTTAGTAGGCCATTTTGACCAGGCTGATTTCGAACTCCTGACCTCGAATGATCCACCCATCTTGGCCTCCCAAAGTTCCGGGATTACAGGCATGAGCCACTGTATCTGGCCCAGTATTTTTAAAATAGAACATATGAGTAGGTGCAAACGAAGGAAATCATAACAGTGGTTAGGTGTGAAACCTCTCTCCATGACCTCAGCCATTTTTTTAGAAGCCAGTGCAGGCACTCAGTAAGAGCTGAAGCTGACTCTGAACTCCTCTAAACTCAAGCCCCTCGGATACTATAAACCTATGTCCCAAACACAGCACAGATAGAAGACACCACTCTTGTATGAGAAGAAAAGCCGTATGGGGAAGAATCTCTATCTTTCATTCTGAGAAAGAGAGGCCACCCTCTTCAGAGGAGGCGTGATAGCATGAGACTTGCCGATCTTCTCTAAGTGGGTTGACACTTTTCCTTTGTACCTTTCTTCCTAGAAGAGGATGGACGAGGACGTTCTGGCTGAGTAGAAGACGTGCCTCCTGACAGACAGAGCCTGTGGCAGTAGATGGAGTGGTCAGAGGTTCTTGGCATCCTTGGCCCACGCTATTGGGTGCAGGCTGGGGACCCAGGCTCTATGGTGGGCTTGAGATGAGCGATCCAGACACAGTTGCTGCCCTTTCCATCTCTCAGATTTCCCAGCATGTCTGTCCTGGTTAGGGCCTGATCCACGCATCCCTGCTGGGGCAGCTCAGGCCCTCTGAGCCTGCTAGGCAGCTGCAGGATGAGGCGCTCATGTCAATCCTTGCTCAGGTAGCAGGGAGCCCTGTTGTTGCAGGAATGCCCATCTGCAGGCTCTGCCCAGACCTCGAGTTCTTCCTCTTGCTGACTTCCCTCCCATACACCAAGTCCCTACCTAAGGCTCAGGTTCTCTAGGAGAAGGCTGAGGGTTGCATGTCCACCTGCACCCCAGGGTCCCCACTGCCCAGGAAGACAGCTCTGGTTTCCATTGGCCTGGACTCTGCCCAGAGGCTGACACTAACTTGGCTTTTCCAGAAGCCCCACATCTGTCTCATCCAAAATCGCATCCTGCAGTCTTCTCACACCTGCCCAGGGCCTGCGTCAAGGAAGGAAAACTCCCACTAGGGAGGCAGGTGATGTTCCTGAGCACCAAGGGCACCAAGCTTCCAGCTTCCAAGTGCATCATGAGTAGTGGGCAGGGACTCAGCCTTGATCAACCTGCCCCAGCTTTGTTTTCCAGTTGCTTCTAATCTAGGTTCTCTGTGAACCTTTTGATGAATCCTCCGAGTTGCTCACCAAATCCCTTTTTGTCTCCTTCTCAGAGTCAGCTGCCAGGCCCTGCATGGGAAACTGTCCCAGGCCCCTGGAAAGTGAGCTTAGCTGCCAGGCCCTGCATGGGAAATTTTCCGAGGCCCCTGGAAAGTGAGCTCTGGGGCCCTCCTCAGAGTGTCCCCAAGGCCCTTCCCTAGATCCCACCCTAAGAGAAACTTAGCTGGACCCCTTCATGAAGCCTCCTGGTCCCTTGTGAAATCTTCCCTTGATTCTTGCTCCTTGGCCTGTAAACACAGAGGGCCACCCGAGGCCATGTTCACCCTTTGGCTGGGATGTCCCAGGTTGTGTCTTGAAGTTGCATCGTGGCAGAGGCTCCTAGATCCTGTGTTGGATGACTCTGTTTTGAAGGTGGTGCCCCATGTGCTTCGAGATGTCGTGCTGGATAGAAGGTTCTCCAGGAGGGATGGAGACTGGCACATAGAACAGGGATATCAGGCTCACTGGGGAAGGTAGGGGCTGGAGGGCTGCAGGTTTGCTGAACTCTTGAGACCACAGAGGGTGAACCTCACAAACTTTCCAGCTGCTTCTCCAGCCAGTGCCATTGTAGGTATTGAATGTTAGCCAAGGTGAGAGACTGAACCTCACTCTGGACTCTAAAGGAATGCATCCCACTGGTCCTAGTCTAGGGTGAAGGAGAGGGCTGTGGGAATGGGAGAGAGAACCGAAGGGGGTCTAGGGCTGGACTTGGGCCTGCAGTAGACCTGCAATTGGCACAAGGCTCCAGGAAAGGATTTGGGCTGGGTCTTGGGGTGTGCCAGAGGCTGGGGTGGGGGATTCTTTAGCCTGAAATTGGATCTGGAGAAATAAAACTCTAGTGGGGAACTACTACCAGAAACTAGGACAGTAGCCACCAGGACTTGCTTTTTAGAGGGAGGAGACCCCAAAATAGCTGGCTCCATTTCCACTGCAAACAGTCCCACAAGATGGTGTGGCGTGGGGGCTGCCAAGGACGGTGCCCTCCTCTGGTTTGCTCTTGCTGCTCCAGAAGCACTGAGGGACTCTGAGGCCCTGTTGGTCAGCAAAGGACTCCAAGGATGTCCCAGAATCCAGTTTGCAGTCTGGCCTCAGTTTTTTGGAAAATGGCCCTGCCCTCTTTTCTTTCTTCCCCCAAATCTGGAAATCCAGTCTCTCTCTGATTCATATCTCCAGGAGCTCCTAGATATCAGGACTGAGGAAGAAGATGCCACCAGCCTCCACATGCCTGACTGCAGAGTGTCCAAGAGAGAGGCTTCTTGTGGACAGGGAAGAAGCACATTGGGAGGCAGACAGGAATGCGCCCTTAGCGGACGTCTACCCTGAGAAGAAGGCCAACGTGAGCAGGTGCTTTCAAACGTGCCTGGGATTTGTTTTAATCCGGTGTGGTAAAAACACATAGGTCTAGAAATGACTGTCATAAAGGGAGATGTTTTTATATTCGGAGATCCCTAGAACAGGAGGCACGGCACACCACACAGAGCCACGTGGGGAAGCCCTAGGGGCAGTCAGGAGATAGAAAGAGAGAGGAGAGCATGGACCAGAGCCCTTGCTGGGGTTTTGTGGACAGGCATGGGTGTGGCAGAATCATCAGGCTCAGCAGATTCAGAGTTGACTAGCTGGAATCATTTCAGTGGACTCCAGGGTATAGGGGCTGTCCTGAGTTGTTTGGTACCTGGCCCTGGGGTGATGAGGACAGGGGAATATTAGCTCAACCCATGAGAGCTCGATGAATGAGGCAGGGGGCAGGTATGGGCTGTGGATTCGTTGGTTTGTACATGAAAAGGGCACTCACGGGCAATCATGTGCTACCTCTAAGAACTGGCTAGCCCTGATCGGTGAGGCTAGAGCATCAGGAATACAGAAAGTGAGAAAATATAGTTAATACCGCAGGAGGGAGTGGTTCCTGCCCAGGGGTCCAGCAAGAAGGTGGAGGCCAGAGACAAAGGGGGTCTGGCCAGGGAATAGACTGTAGGATCTGAATGTGCTCTAAGGCAGGAGGGGGAAGTCAAGTCATGGGGGTGAAGAATGTGGGGTCCTGAGCTAGAAGGGCTCTGCGGGGAAGAGAGGTATCAAGGGGTAGGAGAGAACAAAACAGTATGGAAGCTAGCTGGGCCCAGGAGCAGGTGGAGCCTGGAGGAAAAGAGGCCAGCGCTGTGCAGGCTCAGGCCAAGGAGCGGTGGAAGCCAGAGACCCAGCAGGAGCAGCCTCATCCCAGGCTCCCCCAACAGCAGACAGTCACATATCAAACCTGAAGCAGGGAGCTTGCTGCAACTGTTGCAAAAAGCTACTCTCCCAAAGGAGCTTGCCTTATGCCTGCAGGAGACAGGCCTCATACTAAGTTGGGGCCAGGATCAGCACGGGGTCCGGGGGGAGGGGGATGGACAGGGCCACATCCCACATCCCTAACTTCAGCAACCCTTATATCCCTCACCCCAAGATTTTCCTTCACATCACCTTTCCTGTGGGTTTCACCTTCCCATCTTGGAAACCTAGATTTACATAGATCATGCTAGGAAGAGGGACCAGGAAAGAAGGAGAAATACACCACCTTTTCCCAAGAGAAAGCGGGTGCCATGCTGCCTCAGCTCCTCCGGACCAGCTCTGCAAGCTGGAGCCTGGGTTAGGCATGGGTAGGAAGCTGAGAAGAATGCTCCTTTCAGGGGAGACTCTTAAGATTAGGCCTTGAGAACACCAGGAGTTAGTATGGGGAGCATAATGGCCAGTGACAATAATGGTAAGGCTCTTGTGTCATTTACAAAGTGTGTTCCCATGCAGCATCCCCTGGGAGCCTAGTAGGGGATGCAGACGAGATGCCACCTCAAAGGAGAAGTTGAGGCGTGTCCTCCAAAACCAACCACTAGTCCTTTCTCTACCTCTCACAGAGCTATGCTGTGGCAAGGTCCCCTGCCAGCTCTGTGGTTCTTTCAGTCCTCTGGATGGGCAGAGCAGAGTCTAGAGTCACTTCTTGGGAACCTCCCCTTCGCAAGTGTTGCTAGAGCATCTGATGAGAAGCTTCCAGAGGCCCAGCATTGTCTCCAGATCAGCCCTAATGCAAAAGAAAGGCTTGACACAGACACACCTGAGACACAAAGGTGATTATGAGCAAGGGCGGTGGGATTCTGTCCCTTGCAGGTGTCCTAAACTCTCTTAATAATCCAATCTATGGGCTGGGGGCAGTGGCTCATACCTGTAACCCCAGCGCTTTGGGAGGCCAAGGTGAGCAGATCACTTGAGATCAGGAGTTCGAGGCCAGCCTGGCCAACATGACAAAACCCCATCTCTACTAAAAATACAAAATTAGTCGAGCATGGTGCCATGTGCCTGTAATCCCAGCTACTCGGGAGGCAGGAGAATCGCTTGAGCCTGGGAAGCAAAGGTTACAGTGAGCCAATATTGTGCCACTGCACTGCAGCCTGGGTGACAGAGCAAGATTCTGATGAATAATAATAATAATCGAATCTATGATCACTGAATCACCTATCTTGGCATCTTACCCTGGGGCTTTCTGCCATCCTCAGATGTAGTCTGTGAGCCTCAATAGAAGCTCACAGCTTCTATTGCCAACCTCTGCCCTGCCTTGCCTGGCCTGTTCCTTAGAATATTGTTCTATTCTTTCCTGAGAGTTCCAATCCCAGATTTTCTCTGCACCAAATAATTTCAAAAAAGTAGGAAGAAAAATGAAATCACCTCTGCAAAATTATGACGCTAAGGGAAATCTGACATAGCTGACTCCATTCTGCTTCTAACCTCTAAGCTGTCCCTGTTCATTCCTGGGTGTAGGCCACACTAACTTCGGGAGGAATTTAGTTATAGTTTACCCTTAAAGTAAGGATGATAATGGCCCTTCCCAAAACTACCCCCTCCTCATTCAGGGATGAAAACTGCCTTTGTAAAACTAATAAAAGGCTTTAAGATTAGGATCATGAGAGGGGCCTGAATTCTGCTAAGACGTAGGCATATTAAACCAGCCTTTGTTCCAGAGGTCACAAGATTGGTAACTTTCCCAATTACTTCTACAAATAACACACTATTGTAGAACCTAAGATTGGTCTTTTGAGATGTTTTTCAGACGTTTGCATTTCTGGTGACTAGCTGACTCTCACCTGGACCCATGACTTGTGACTCATCTAGTCCTGTGGCCCCCACCCAGAGGCTGACTCAGTACACAAGGACTGCTTTCCATGCCCCCATGGTTTCAGCCCCAATCAATCAGCAGCACCTCTTCCCTAGTCCCCTATACACCAAATTATCCTTAACCCCAGTCTCTGAATATTCGGGGGAGGCTGATTTGAGAAATAAACTCCTGTAGCTAGCTTTGCATTAACTAAACCCTTTCTTTATTGCAATACTACTGTCTCAGTGAATTAGCTGTATCTGTACAGTAGGCAAGAAGAGCCCATTGGGTGATTACAAAGACAAGATTCATTCTTTGCTGGGATTGGACCTTGGCTTTCTTTACCTAATCTATGTCTCTAATTTTCTTCAATAGTGATCAAAATGGATTCCTCTGTAGGAAGCAGAGAGACAGAAGGAGGAGCCCACCCCACAAAAAGTAGAAGATAGAATTGGTGCTCCAGGAAGTCAGACTTGACTTCAACATGGGACACTAGACCTCTTAGAAAAAGAGAGAGATTCCTCCGGTCACTGGAAGCTCACTCCTCCCTCAGGCAGCTGGGCCCCGATCATGTACACTGGTGACCAACATCGCGGAGCTGTGGCCCAGCTACAAAGGGTTCTCATGAGGATTGGGAGTGGCAGAGGGGACACAGAGAGGAGGTGAGCCCACAGCTCCTACCACCACCATCTAGCGTAACAGATCCTACTAAGTAAGCCCAGGCTTCCTGGGCTTACTGCATCCCTCCATTCATCTCTGGGCGGCCGTATTTGACAAAGCCATCATGATTTTCTATTTATCTCACATATAACCCCCATATTAACTGTGCTCACCTCTCAACCTGCCCTGGCTCAGAAAGAATGGCCTATTTAATTGAAAAGAGCCTGGATTCAGAGTCAGGATTCTAGCTCTGGCCACAGTGAATAGGGAACCTTAAGCAAGTCATTCCTTGCTCTGAGGCTCAGATCTTTCGTTTCTAAAATAAGAGGGTTGGGCTGGAAAAAGTTTTCCAAATTGAGTCCTATGGATCACAGAAGATGGTAAACCCAAAAGTCCCAGAGTCAAAGAGATTCTGATTGCAGCCCTCTCTTTGTCACTTAAACACACATGCCACATAAAATCAGGGTATTCAGAGCCCTGGAAAGCCCTGTGGTCAAGAAGCCTCTTCAGTTTTCTTTAATCTGGCATTCCCAAACTGTCTTAACCACAGAACCTTCCCCTCCTTTTTTGGTAGAAAATCAGTTGAGATCTTGAGGCATATAATCTTCAATGGATTATCTGGGAAATGATGAATGAGTTGTTTGCTGAAATCCCCTCCTGTTAAACTCATCACATTTTGGAAAAAAAAAAATAGGAGACCTAAATTAGGAGATAAATTTCAGTTAAAAATTAACTCTCTAAAAGAGAAATGAGCCAGCTGATAAACCAGAATAAACATCAGTGACGACCCCAGACTAGAGTAGTCCAACAGGTGGCAAAAGGAGACCAGCCCATCTGAGGCAGAAGAGGGATAAGCCCACGTCATTGCCAATTCCTTTCCCGGGATCCTCCCCCAGAACAGTGTCCTCATCTCAAGCATGATCTGGACAAGGCAAATGAGAACGAGAGAAAGAGCTGCTTTCACTTCTGCCCAGTGCCCCAGAATGTGACCTTCTTTCATCATCACGAGGCCATTGTTTATAAAAGACCCCTCCTTTATTTCAAAGGTGATTTTACAGAAAGCACCTCAGTTGGGCGTGTACTTAATTGCATTTCTTTTCCAATGGAGACAGCTATTCTACATGGATGTGCAAAATAAACTTCTGTCATCCCATTTGTCCCATAGCCTCCGGTGTTGTTGATTCTATTTATTTCTTCCTTCTACAAGCAGATGCTACACCTGCCAGGCATTGGGACTGAGGCCTGAACATTAACCAGAAAGACTAGCCTAGAGTTGGATGTTATAGGCTGTTCTTTAGTCTTTCCCTCTCTATGTGCAGTTATAGCTCCACAAATATATTGTAAGCTCATTGGAGCAAAGCCTGGTTCTTCTTTGATCTCTGACAGTGGCTCCACAATGACATATGAAGGCCAACACTGGGCACCCCACACATACCTGCTGGCTGAATGAAAGAATGAATGAATGACCAGGCCCTAGCAGACAGGTGGGCTGGGCTTTGAGATGAAATCCATGTTCCAAGAGGTGTCAAAGCAAATCTTTCTATTTTAAGCAGAGTGAAGATTTGACTATTACTTATTTAACAGTAGTCTCAAAGACTCAAAAAAAAAAAAAAGTGAGGCTGAGAAGGATCCAAAATAGAGGAAATGGGTTCTCAGAAGCCACATGACCTTACAGGCATGGCACATGGAAGACCAGGGATAAAACCGGCTGGCTGCTCTGAACTTGTGATCTTGGGCACGTTATTTCATTTGCTGTACTTCTGTTTCTTAACCGACAATGAAGATATCAATAATCCCTTCCTAGATCTTGTTGTGAGAATTAAATAAAATCATGTACGGAGGACTTAGCATATTGCTTGTACGAAGCATATTCATTTTTCAATTTCAACTACATGTGCATAGAAAAAATATTTTAGTTGGGGAGGCCGAGACGGGCGGATCACGAGGTCAGGAGTTCGAAGACCATCCTGGCTAACACGGTGAAACCCTGTCTCTACTAAAAAATACAAAAAAAAAGCTAGCCGGGCGAGGTGGCTTGGCGCCTGTTGTCCCAGCTACTCGGGAGGCTGAGGCAGGAGAATGGCGTAAACCCGGGAGGCGGAGCTTGCCGTGAGCTGAGATCCGGCCACTGCACTCCAGCCTGGGCGACAGAGCGAGACTCCGTCTCAAAAAAAGAAAAAAAAAAAAAAAGAAAAATATTTTTAGGCTGGGCACAGTGGCTCATGTCTGTAATTCCAGCACTTTGGCAGGCCAAGGCAGGTGGAACACCTGAGGTCAGGAGTTTGAGACCAGTCTGGCCAACATGGTGAAACCCTGTCTCTACTAAAAATATGAAAAAAAAAAAAAAAAAATAGCTGGTCAGAGTACCTGTAATCCCAGCTACTCAAGAGGCTGAGGCAGGCAAATCGCTTGAACCCGGGAGGTGGAGGTTGCAGTGAGCCGAGATCTTGCCACTGTTCTCCAACCTGGGCGGCAAGAATGAGACTCTGTCTCAAAAAGAAAAAAATATTTTTAAAAGAGAAGATGAAAAGAATAATCCTTCTTAAATTGACATAAAGTATAATGCAAAAATGTAATGATATGATATAATTCTCCTTGGAATAGGAAAAATAATTTTAAAATTCAGATAGAAGAATAAATATTCAAGAATTGCCAAGAAAAATTTTGAAAAGTAGCAGTGAGGAGAAACTTGCCCCAGAAAATAATTAAAACTTTGGTCTAAAAGTACCAGAAGAAAAATAAGTCTAATTTTGGCACAAAAATACACAAAATATCTTTGGCCCAAGAAAGAGAGTCCAAAAATAGACCTAAAATATGTGAGAATGTAATCATAACAAAGGTGACATTTCAGCTCAGTGGGTTGAGCTGTTTATTTATCTTTTCTATATAGCATGTACATTAACAATTTTCAGATGGATTGAAGACTTAATATAACAACTAAAACTCTAAAAGATAAAATGTAGAAGTGGGAAATACCTGATTAGGTAAGGTGTGATACACACAAGCCATAAAGAAAAAAACGGACAGATTTAGTTTCATAAGTTTTAACATTTTCTCTCTAAAACTGACGCCACACACAAAGTCAAAAGACAAAGTCTATTCGAGGAGGACACAGTATAAAACAAACAATGAGTAAATGGGTAATATCCCTGATAGAAAGAGATCTTATCAATATACATTGATGAGAATATGACAAACAGCCCAGTTGGGGAACAGACAAAGAAGAGACTACCATTTTCAGAAATATTTTGGAATGAGTTTTCCATGAAACTCTTCTCCATACAGAAAGATCTAAAAATGCTTGAGAGAGTAGAAGTAAAATATTTTTCAAAAGCCCGACTGAGCTGGCACGAAAGTCAGGGAGACAATCACATAGCAGAAATGACAAGAGATGCTGACTAGAAGGGCAGGAAATTGCTGGAGTTGATGTTTGCTCTAAAGACATGTTTTCCTCCCTGGTGGCCAATCGGGTTTTAACAGTGCAGGAAGTGTCAAGGACAGGACATAGAGCCTGGGACCCGGGCAGTAGGGAGGTCACCCTAGAGATGCTCATGTGAAGCCAGTATTTCAAAAGGGAGTTTGTGATCTAGGATATACTTTAAACATAAGAAGAAACTTTAAATGAATTGAAAATATACATTATGCAAATACAAACACAAACCAAGTAAACACTGAGGTAACCATACATCTAAGACTACATGTCAGACAAAGTGTACTTTGCAGAAAGAAGCATTACTAGAGAGAGGGGAAATAAATAAGGATGCAGGGGTGTAAATGCACCAGAAAGA
The DNA here is from genome assembly GCF_007565055.1 of Rhinopithecus roxellana. NCBI lineage: Eukaryota > Metazoa > Chordata > Mammalia > Primates > Cercopithecidae > Rhinopithecus > Rhinopithecus roxellana. The sequence continues at coordinate 77,136,785 of NC_044563.1, forward strand.
TACCACAGTTCTAAATCTGCATGCCCCCAGTATCATAATGTGAAAATATTTAAAGCACAAAATGGTGAGACTTAAAAAATAAAAGAAAGACACAAATCCTCAATCATAGCAGGGGACTTTAATGTGACTTATTTAATTGCTGATAGACCAGACAAAAAACATGAAGAATATAGATACGCAAAAAAACCTTAAACTTGATCCAATTAATATATATTCACACACACACACACACACACACACACACACACACACACACAACATTGCAAATGGCCAGGTGTGGTGGTTCATGCCTATAATCCCAGCACTTCAGGAAGCCGAAGTGGGAGGATCACTTGAGCTCAGGAGCTGGAGATCAGCCTAGACAACACAGTGAGAACCCATCTCTAAAAAAAAAAAAAAAAAAAAAAACCAGGCATGGTGGCACTCACCTCTAGTCCCAGTTACTCAGGAGACTGAGGAGGAAGGATTGCTTGAGCCTGGGTGGCGAAATTGCAGTGAGCTGAGATCACACCACTGCACTCCAGCTGTGGCACTGGAGGTCCTGGCTCAAAAACAAAACAAAAAAACACCACTGGAACTGACACCTGTGTTGAGATAGAAGAAAACTAAACTTTGTTTCTACTTTAACAACAGCAAGAGCACTTCTGGTCACCAAAATGTGCTTGGGGTTTTCCCCACACACTAACCGTAGTCCAGTGGACACCAACAGGGTGTTCTACAATGTAACTAGATTCTTGACACTATCTACCTGGAGTTACAGTCATCCACACGTGAAGGGCTCAATTTCACAAGACTGGCCCTCACTTCAGATATCACCTCCAAGTGGTAGTTACCACAACTTACCTTCTGCCCAACTTGGCTACAAATTGGAGGTTTCCCAGACCCCTTCTCAGGTTCCATTAATTTTCAAGACCAACTCACAGAAGTCAGAGAACACATTTGCAGGTTATTATATTATTAATGGATATGATAAAGATTTCTAATGAACAGACGGTTGAAGGGATACAAAGGATGAAGTCTGGAAGGATCTCAAGTGCAGGAGCCTCTGTCCCCAGGGAGCTGGCGTGCACCACTCTCTTGCCACACCATGGATGAGCTTATTTAGAAGCTCTCCAAACCCCAGAGTGGCAGAGAATTGTGATGGAGGCTTCATCACTTGGGCATGATGGGTTATTAACTCAATCTCATCCCTTCTCCCCTTCCCAGAGGATGTGATGTGGGGCTGGAAGCTCCAAGCTTCTAATCATGGCTCTATCTCTGGTGACCAGCTCCCATTCAGGAACCAGCAAGAGACACCTATTAGAGCAAAAGATGCAAAAGACCCCCCAAATTCCAGGAAATTAAAAGCTGTGTGTCAGGAACCAGGGTAAAGAGACCAAATAGTAGAGCAAAAGAGGCTCCTGGCACCCCTATTGCTCAGGAAATTATAAGGGTTTTAGGAGTTCTGTGCCAGAACCAGGGGACAAAGACTGAAATAGATATTTCTTATTGTAAATCACAGTATCACAGTGACAAAATCCACACATTTTTCAAGTGCACATGGCATGTTTACCAAATTTACCACATGCCAGTCTATTTTTAAAAGTCTCAAAAAAGAAATCAGCAGATTAGAAGCATTCAGAGTATATTCTCTGATAACTAGAATTAAGCTAGCAATTAATATCAAAAAGACAACTAGAAGATTACCAACTGCCTGGAATTAAACAATGTATATTTAAAAATCCATATGTCAAAAAAGAAATTACAACAGAAAGTAGAAAACAATTTGAAATGAATGACAATAAAGATAAGACATATAAAATACGTGGGATAAAGCCAAAGTAGTGCTTAGAGAAAAACTTCCACAGCGTTCGGTACTAGAGCCAGAAATTAAAAAAAGAAGTCAATAGTTTAAAACTCCTATCTCAATAAGACCAAAAAAATCCCAAGCTAATTAAATCCAATTAAAGTAGAAAGAGGAAAATAATAAAGATAAAATCAGAAATCAATGCAATACAAAGCATGCAATAGAGACAAATCAACAAAGCCTAAAGTTGGTTCTTTGAGAAGATTAGTAAAATAAACCTCTATCAAAACTGACCAAGAACCACTTTGGGAGGCCGAGACGGGCGGATCACGAGGTCAGGAGATCAAGACCATCCTGGCTAACACGGTGAAACCCCGTCTCTACTAAAAAATACAAAAAACTAGCCGGGTGAGGTGGCGGGCGCCTGTGGTCCCAGCTACTGGGAGGCTGAGGCAGGAGAATGGCGTGAACCCGGGAGGCGGAGCTTGCAGTGAGCTGAGAACCGGCCACTGCACTCCAGCCCGGGCCACAGAGCGAGACTCCGTCTCAAAAAAAAAAAAAAAAAAAAAAAAAAAAAAAAACTGACCAAGAACAAAGAGAGAAAACTCAAATTATTTATTTATTTTTTAAATTATAATTTATGTTCTAGGGTATATGTGCACAACGTGCAGGTTTGTTACATATATATACATGTGCCATGATGGTGTGCTGCACCCATTAACTCATCATTTACATTAGGTATATCTCCTAATGCTATCCCTCCCCCTTACCCACCCCCACCCCACAACAGGCCCTGGTGTGTGATGTTCCCCTTCCTGTGTCCAAGTGATCTCATTGTTCAATTCCCACCTATGAGTGAGAACATGCGATGTTTGGTTTTCTGTTCTTGCGACAGTTTGCTGAGAATGATGACTTCCAGCTTCATCCATGTCCCTACAAAGGACATGAACTCATCCTTTTTTATGGCTGCATAGTATTCCATGATGTATATGTGCCACATTTCTTAATCCAGTCTGTCGTTGATGGACATTAGGGTTGGTTCCAAGTCTTTGCTATTGTGAATAGTGCTGCAATAAACATACGTGTGCATGTGTCTTTATAGCAGCATGATTTATAATCCTTTGGGTGTATACCCAGTAATGGGATGGCTGGGTCAAATGGTATTTCTAGTTCTAGATCCTTGAGGAATCTAGAACTGATTCCACACTGTCTTCCACAATGGTTGAACTAGTTTACAGTCCCACCAACAGTGTAAAAGTGTTCTATCTCTCCACATCCTCTCCAGCACCTGTTGTTTCCTGACTTTTTAATGATTGCCATTCTAACTGGTGTGAGATGGTATCTCATTGTGGTTTTGATTTGCATTTCTCTGATGACCAGTGATGATGAGCATTTTTCATGTGTCTGTTGGCTGCATAGATGTCTTCTTTTGAGAAGTGTCTGTTCATATCCTTTGCCCACTTTTTGATGGGGTTGTTTGTTTTTTTCTTGTACATTTGAGTTCTTTGTAGGTTCTGGACATTAGCCCTTTGTCAGATGAGTAGATTGCAAAAATTTTCTTCCATTCTGTAGGTTGCCTGTTCACTCTGATGGTAGTTTTTTTTTTTTTTTTTTTTTTTTTTTTTTTTTTTTTTTTTTTGCCATGCAGAAGCTCTTTAGTTTAATTAGATCCCATTTGTCAATTTTGACTTTTGTTGCCATTGCTTTTGGTGTTTTCGACATGAAGTCCTTGCCCATGCCTATGTCCTGAATGGTATTGCCTAGGTTTTCTTCTAGGGTTTTTATGGTTTTAGGTCTATCATTTAAGTTTCTAATCCATCTTGAATTAATTCTTGTATAAGAAGTAAGGAAGGGATCCAGTTTCAGCGTTCTACTTATGGCTAGCCAGTTTTCCCAGCACCATTTATTAAATAGGGAATCCTTTCCCCATTTCTTGTTTTTGTCAGGAGAAAGCTCAAATTATAATATGAGGAGGATGTCACTACAGATCTTAGACAGAAATATACAAGAAGAAGACGTTATAAACAATTTTACTTTTAAAAATTAAAAAATTTGAGAAAAGACAACTTCTTTAAAAAAGAAATAGACTTAGCAAATGATGAAGGAAATATAGAAAATCTAAATTTTCTTATACCTGTTAAGTAAATTGAATCTTTTATAAAATATTTCCACAAAGAAAACTTCGGGCTCAAATGAGTTAACTGGATAATTCTTCCATACATCTGAGGAAGAAATAATACCAATTTTGCATAAATTCTTCCATAGAGTGGAAAAAGAGAGGATACTTCCCAACCCATTTGATGAGACCAGTATAGCTTGGATATCAGAACTTGAAAAGAACATTATAGGGAAAAAAATTATAGATAATTCTTTTTGTAAATATTTATACAAAAATCTTCAAGTAGTAGAAGATCAAGTACAGCAATATATAAAGGAATATCACATCACAACACAAAAAGTTAATCAATGTAGATCACCACATTGATAAATGAAAGAAAAAATCATATGATTACTTTGACACATTAAAATTCATTTGATAAAAATTAATACCCATTTATAAAAAAAGAAAACTCTTAGCAAGCTAGGAATGGAAGGGAACTGCCTAAATTTGACAAAGAATAGCTACCAAAAAACCCTACAGCAAACATTATACTTAATGCTGAATTGTTAAAAGCTTTTCCCTCTGAGATTGGGAATAAGACAAGGATGGCTACTATAATGACACTTATTAACATCATATTGAAGGTTCTCGTCAATGGCATAAGGCAAGTAAATGAAATAGTGTTAGTACAAGGAAAGAAATAAAACTGCCATTATTTGTAAAAGATGTGATTGTAATGTAGAGAATTCCAAAGAATCTACAGAGAAGCTATTGGAATTTCTAAGCAAGTTTAGCAAGGCCACTAGATTCAAAGCTAACATAAAAACTTAATTGTATTTCTATGTTCCATACATAGAAAATAAAAATTTTAAAGTGAAACCTTTTATTGTTCCACAGACCATCAAACATCTAGAGATAAACTTAATAAAAGTTGGGCAAGACCTCATCACTGAAAAATATAAAAATTATTGGAATAGATTAAAGAAGATCTAAATATGCAAAGATGTAAACTTTTCCCAACTTGATCCATAGACATGTGAAAAGGTGTTTAACTGTTTTTTTTTGTTTGTTTGTTTTTGTTTTTTTTTTGAGACAGGTTCTTGCTCTGTAATGCAGTGGTGTGTGATCTTGGCTCATTACAACATCTGCCTCCCTGGCTCAAGCGATTGTCCCACCTTAGCCTCCCAAGTAGCTGGAACTACAGGCATGCGCCCCCACGCCCAGCTACTTTTTGGTATATTTTGTAGAGTCGGGATTTTGCTGTGTTGCTCAGGCTGGTCTTGAACTCCTGGGCTCAAGCAATCTACCCACTTTGGCCTCCCAAAATACTGGGATTATAGGCATGAGCCATTGTGCCAGGCCGGATATTTGACTTTCATTCTTTATTAGGGATGCAAAATAAAAGCACAATAAGAAACTATAACTAACCTACCAGAATGAACGGAATTTTAAAGATTCAATACCCATTGGAGCAACCAGAACATTTATATATTGCTAGTGGGAGAATACATCAGTAGAACTACTTTGAAAAGCTCTGTCTCTAATAGAGCTGAACATGGTCCCATCCAATAACCCAGTGATGATGCCCCATTTGGATAAATACATATGTTCACCAAGAGATGTATACAAGAATATTATTATCAGCGCTATTCATAACAACAAAAGACTAGAGATTACCCAACTGCTCACCAACAGTAGAACAAGCAAATAATTGGAAGGGGTTCACACACCATAAAATATCTACACTGCAATGAGAATAAGATGAACGCTTGTTACATACAATAGTAAGGATGAAATTCTTAATATCATGTTCATTTGAAGAAGCTAAATCAAACACAAAGGAAGACGGGGGAAACTTCTAGATTGGAGGAGATCAAAGACACATAAGAGCATGTGTTTGGAAGATAACTGAGGAAATTTGTAAATGGACCATATGTTGGATAAAGTAATTGAATTATTGGCCTAGATATGGTAATCATAATGAGTTGTGTGGGGAAATGTCTCCAGTCATAGGCAATGCACACTGAAGTGTTTAGGGGTGAATATCATGATAATTGTAGATTATTTGAATGATTTGATGAGAGAAAAGTGTGTGTATTTAAAGAGAGAGAGATGGAAACCAATGTGGCAAAATATTAAAGGTTGGTGAATATAGGTGAGGAGGTACACTTTCTACTTTTCTAGAAGCTTACATTTTTTCTAAAGAAAATAAAAGGGAAAATAAAAGTAATGCACACCAATTAGAGAAAATTGGTAAAGTAAAATACAAAGAAGGAGAAAAGAAATAGAAAATCTGAATAGACTTCTCCTTTAAAAAACATTGACTCCATGGAGAATATCTGCTATCTCTGCTTTTATTCAATATTGATTTGGAGCTCCTAGTCACACAGTAATAAAGCAAAAGAAATGAATAAGGATAGAACAGAAAGAAAAAATTATCCACATGGAAGACCCAAGAGTATCTACAGACAAATTTTAACTAAGAGATTTGCAAAGGTTGCTACATATAAAATAAATAAGCAAAGATAAGGCTGGCGAGGTGGCTCATGCTTGTAATCCCAATACTTTGGGAGGCCAAGGTGGGTGGAACACTTGAGGTCAGGAGTTCAAGACCAGCCGTCTCTACTAAAATACAAAAATTAGCTGTACGTGGTGAGGCTGAGGCAGGGAAAATTGCTTGAACCTGGGAGGCAGAGGCTGCAGAGAGCCGAGATTGCGCCCACTGCACTCCGCCTGGTGAGAGAGTGAGATTCCATCTCAAAAAAAAAAAAAAATAGATAAATAAAGATAAAATTCACTTTTTTACATTCTAGCATCACAGAGCTAGTAAGTTTTTAAAAGATGTTCATTAATATAACAACAAAATAATTAAAGACTACATCTAACAAAAGATACACAAGATCTTTATGTAGCAAACAATAAAACTTAATTGAAAGGACATTCATCAAGGCCACAGTAATGAAGAGATAAGCTATGCTCATAGTTGGGAAGATTTGACCACATAAATATGTCAATTCCCCCCAAATCAATTTCTAAATTCAATTTCCAATCCAATCCCCAAGAGGCTTTTTACTGAACCTGACAAATGGATTCTAATATATATAGATAAGAAAAAGCAAGAATAGCCAAGACAATTTTGCAGTTAGTGAAGCTTGTCTTGGCGGGTATTAGGATTTTAATAGAAACCCAGTGTGATCGAGAACAAGGAAGGACATATGGATTAACAGAACAGAATAGGGAGTCCAGAAACACAGATGGAAACATTATATTCCCAATTGAATAAGGAAACTTTATACTCCACCAAAGATGGCATTGCAAATCAATGTGAAAAGGATGGACTAGTCAATCACCATGTACAGATGATTGATTATCTTTATAAAAAAAGTAAAATTAACTCCTTACCTTCAACCGAACACAGAAAGAATTCCCCACGCAAATTAATGACTTAATGTGAAAAACAAAAGTTTAGAACTTTCAGAATAAAATATAGAATATTTTTATCATTTCAAAGTAGGGAAGATTGTTTAAAACACAAAAAGTGCAGCTATGAAAAAAAAATGGATACATTTGATTGTCTTCACATTAAAAGTGTTTGTGTAGCAAAAGTCATCATAAACAATGCGAGGAGATGAGTCACTAATTGGGAGAGGAAATCTTCCATATAAATGACAAAGAACTAGGATCAGTGCTATATAAAGAATTTCTACGAAGCAGTAAGAAAAAAGTTCAACAGTAAAATTTGGCAAAAACCATAAAAGACACTTCTCAGAAGCAGCAGTATGAAAGGTATCAATGAAAAGATGATCAGTATCCTTCATAATTAGGGAAATACAAATCAATCTCATTATGAGATTTTTACCCCCCATTATTGGCAAAAGTTAAAAAGTCAGATAACACCCAAGTGATAGTAAAGATAAGGAACAGTGAAAACTCTTTCCTTCAATGGTTAGAGGGTGGCAGCTTGGTTTATAATAACTTAAGGTGTGCATCTCTTACAACCTTGCCATCCACTCCTGGGTACATTCTAGAGCAAACTCTGGCTCAGAAAGAGGACATATAAGAATACTCATTCACATTGTTTATGATAGTAAAAATTGGAAACAACTTTATTACCCATCAGCAGGAGAACAAATAACTATTTATGGTATTCTGAATAATATTAATAACATAATGTACACCACTGGAGTGGAGTGAACTAGAGCTATAAATATGACATGGATAAATCCCACGAACATAAAATGGAAAGACTGCATACAATAAGAATGCATACAATAAAATATTTCTATAGAATTTAAAAATATGAAAAACACAGTATACAAAAACACACATATGTGTTTAAAACACAAAACACTCATGAAAGTAATAACCGGCAGATAAGCAGGATACCTCTCTAGAGAGAAGAAAGTATGGCAGAGAGGAGGGGCTTTAAGCTATATCTATAATGGTTTCTGCTCCTTATCCTGGTGGTGGGAGCCCAGATGCCCATTGTATTAAATATTTTCCTCTCTACTGTTTTTTGCTATGTCAAAATATTTCATAATTTTAAAAGGAGGAACATAAAATAAAATACAAAGCAAGACAGAAAACAATCAAACTTGTAAATACCAGAGACGGGGGGCCCACCAGGAAGGAAATGGAGAGGGTGCTCCTGGATGGCTGCCCCACCTCAAGCAGCATGGGGGCTCCAGGAAGAGGAGTTGAGCCACACACCCTTTATCTGATGTGGGTGTTTGATGGGTGTGACAATGGCTGGCAAGTCTTGGGGACTGTGGAAAACTTGTCCTACACTATAGTTCAGACACCTGCCAGAGATCACAGAAAGAGTGAAGTCCTCCCTGGACCATCCCAGCTACAGAGAATCTCCACCAGTCCATTTATTCAAGATTATGATAAGTACTTATTGACTACTCACTAAGTGCTAAAGAAACTAGAGAAACAACAGTGAATGAAACGGACGTGGTTCCTGCATCATCAAGATGACAAGCTGGAGGGGGAGATGGGCCTTAATCTCATGATCACAGAGAGAAGTATGTGTCTCCAGTTGTGACAAGTGCTGTGAAGAAACCATGGGGGCTAAGGGAACATGCAAGTCACTCAGCTGGAGTTTGGAATCAGGAAAGTTGGTGGAGGGAGAAGCATTGAAGTTTGAAGGTTGAGAAGGGGGCTACCCAGCAAAGAGCAGAGTCAGAGGGGAGGAGAAAGCTCGTACTTTCCCCCAGGATCCTGGGGGTCCTGGGATTGGGGTGATGGGGCTGGGGCATAGTCACAAAGGGGCATAGCAAGACTGTGCCAGGTCTCCTGGCACACCCAAAGAGCCTCAGCCCAAGAGCAATAAAAGGGCATTGAATCATTCTGACATAAGCAGATTGCATCTTTAGAAGTTCATTCTGTTGACAACAGCAAGCACTGACCAGGCTGCAGAGCACCTAGAACACTCCTCCATTGATGGTGGGAATGCAAAACGGTGTAGCCACTCTAGAAAACAGCTTGACAGTTTCTTATAAAGTTAAACATGATTATGACCCAGCAGAAGTGAAAGCTTATGTTCACACAAAATCCTGCACATTATTGTTTTGTTCATAATCACTAAGCACTGGAAGCAATCCAGATGTCCTTGGATGGGTCAATAGATAAGCAATCTGGGTACATACACATAGAACAAATAAACACAATAAAAAGAGCAGTTTCCTGATATAGGCAACAACATGAGTAGATCTCACACATTTTGCTAGATGAAAGAAATGGGATGTGCAGGGCTTCCTTCTGTATGATTCCATTCGTGTGACATTGTGGAAAAGGCAGAAAACAGACCAGTGGTTGCCAGAGACTGAGGCTGTGGGAAAGAGCTGATTACAAAGGGGTGCTGGGGAATATTTTGGAGCTGTTTTCTATCTTGACTGTGGTAGGAGCTACCTGGTAATATGCATTTATTGAAACTTACAGAACTGCATGCCCCAAAGGGTGAATTTTACTGGATATGAATCATGCCTCAATTTAAAAAAAGAAATAAATTTTAAAAAATCACTTTGGCTGCTCATGGAGAAGTGATTAGAGACAGCTCTGTCAATATGGTAGCCTGAATTCCCATTTGGAACTCTGCTCCCATGTCAAACACTTAGGGGGCTAGATAAAGACGTCCTCTTCCCATCTCTGAGGAATGCAGAACTGAACTTGAGAACAAGAGAGGAAGAGTCTCAGGTGTCTGAGTTAAAGGAGGTGTTGGAAATCAGGGAGGTTAGCAAGAGCTGAGGCTGCGGGTCTCATGGGGATACCTAAAGACACCCCAGCGTTTCTCACTGCTGGCTACCAGACCTGCAGGGGCTGCTGGTTCAATCTGAGCCACTCAAGAGGCAGAGACTTAGGGTCTTCCCAGAACCACCTTGGGACCTATGCTTGGTGAGAGAATGTGTGCAAAGAAAGCCTACCCTGAGCAACTTGCTATCTTGTTGGGAAAAGGCTATCTGGGAACCTCAGTGAGATGCCATGAGATACACTCAACACACATTACATCCAGGTAGCATGAAGAGTCACATAGCAGTTCACAAGACTCACAAATGCAGCTTGAGAGGCTGGGTGCATGATAAAGATGAGAGAATGTGTCCTGGCATGGCCATCTGCTTGTCTGTAGCTGCAAATTCTCCATCGAACACATCGGCCTTGTAAAAAACCCATCCACTTGCCAGCATGAGGGTCCAAGAAAGAGAATGAAAGAGAATGAGTCCACTGATTTTGCCGTTGTTGGCTCTAGAACATAAGAGAGGCCCCTGGGGCCCCACAGGAGTCACCTTGACTGGCTTTGAGAATGAAACCAAAAGCTGGGGTTCTACAGAGCAGGGTTATTACGTGTGGTGGGGGCAGGCTTTGAACTTCAGGCACAGCTCCTTTCATACCCCGTGATGTGGGTGGTGCCCTTGGAGCAATGTTGGGGCCCTGCACCTGCGGGCGCCCGTGCTTCTGCAGAGCTCCTGGCTCCTCTGGACTGGGCATACAACCCGGGGCGGGCACACACTGACCTCTGCTGACTTCATGTCTCACTGCTGTGAAGACCCCTAGAGTTTCAGGTAGAGCTGCCTCACCAGTCCCTTGGGCTGCCTCCCCTCTGGCTATGACACAAGCACAGCTGTCTGGCCATCCATTTATCCACAGAATGCCGAGGTGCCCTTAGTTCTTGGGGTGACAGGGCAGATGCAGGGCAGTTGTGCCCGCACCTGAGTCCCACATGTGAAGTCGGGAGGCCTGACTCTGCAAGCCGTTCTAGACTCTGCAAGTGATGAAAGGGGCTTAAGCCTGTCAAGGCCAACCTCTCTCCTGGAAGAAACCCTGGCACAGCTTCCTCAGAGGTGCTTATGGTCGTATCTGCTGCTCCTGTTTGCTTGCCACCCCTTGTCCCTTCTGTCTAGTGAAGGCAAAAAACATGAGTTTGGTTCTGCCACCAGCCCGCATGTCTTTCATGAGGTCAACTGCACCCCTGCCTCCCTCAGGCCCCTGTGATCAGTCCAAGGGGCAGATGTGCCACCCAAGCTGGGCCAATCGGGCACCCCCACAGAATTTTATATTTATGAATGCTGGAAAAGAGAAGAACTTTCTTTCTAGTTAAACCATAAGCTTAAGGATAGGCCCCAGGAGCTGCCGGAGGATACTGAAGGAACGGGACGTCAAGATGAAACATCCAGAGACAGAGAGAAAGGAACTTGGCCAAGGTTGAGTCCTGCATCCAGCGGACCTTGGGATCATCCGGCCCTCACTTTTCTTTGGTTTGGGTAGGCGTGCTAACAATTTTCTTGGATTGCTCAAACTAGGTTAAATTGGGTTTCTGTCCCTTGTCTCGTAAAACAACAGGGAACTCACTGCCCGCAGGTAGCCAGTATCCTGTTAGACGGCTGCTCAGATTGTGGGAAATTTCCTCAGGCTGAATGAGGCAGAATCGGCCTCCCTCATGGCTTCCCTCCCAACCCCTCTGGAGGAAAATGGAGAAAATCTTACCTGTCTCTCACCCTGGGGAAAGGCTGACACAGACAGCTGCAGGAGCATCCCGGTGGACACAGGGACCCTGAAAGTCCATGTGGCTCCAACTGTCTGGACCACTAGGCCCCCAGTTTCCTCTTCTTCCCACTCTGCAAGCCTAATTCTCAATGTTCCTCATGTCCTCTGGCTTCCACTGCCTGCCTTCTCATTACTGTCAAGACACTGGCTGGTTCTACATGTGCAAAAAGACATTGGTGGCAGGTCTCTGAGGGTCTGCACGAATTCAAAGATGATTTTGCTCATCCCAGCTGCCCAGGTAGGAGGCTCTATAGGCCTATCACACATCTACTGCCCCATTCCCCTACTTTGTCCAGTTATCTCTACTGCTAGTATTACTGGCTACTACCGTTTGAGTGCTAACCACAGGATACCTCAAGAGCTAAGAGTTTTTCATACATTTTCTCCTTTGATCCTGACAAAAATTTTGTGAAATAGATATTATTCCATTCTACAGATAAGGAAACTGAGGCTCAAAGAGAGGCTTCTTGCTAGGGTCCCATAGCTGGTAAGGGGTGGAGCTGGACTTAATCCAAGTCTGCCTGACTTCAAAGCCAAAGTGCTCCAAACTGCTCCACTGGACTGTGGGCAGTGATGGAATGAGGGCCACCTCCATCCCCTTTCAGGGCCCTGGGTTCTCCCATCTGTGAAAGGGAATGAATTGCAAAGGCATGCTGAATATCCACCCTAGCCAGATGATGGCGCTGGAATTAAGATAGCCAGATCTGAGTTGCTGGAATTAAAGATGCTTCATAAACTATTATTGGCTCAAAGTGTTAACAAATAAAGACTAGCCTCATTGCCCACCCTCCATTCATTCTCGGAATCTGAGACATAGAAGAC
>NC_044563.1:77149636-77157012 GCF_007565055.1 Rhinopithecus roxellana
AAAATACAAAAATTAGTTGGGTGTGGTGGCAGGAGCCTGTAATCCCAGCTACTTAGGAGGCTGAGGCAGGAGAATCACTTGGACTTGGGAGGTGGCGGTTGCAGTGAGCCAAGATCGTGCCACTGCACTCCAGCCTGGGCCAGAGTAAGATTCTGTCCGAACGACAACAAAAAATAATAAAAAGAAAAGAAAAAAGAAATCGTGGTGGCAGGAGCCTGTAAACCCAGCTACTCAGGAGGTTGAGGCAGGAAAATAACTTGAACCTGGGAAGCGGAGGTTGCAGTGAGCCAAGATCATGCCACTGCATGTGGGCCATAGAGTGAGACTCCATCTCAAAATAATAATATAATGATAATAATAATAAATTAATTAAAAAAAAAGAAAAGGAAAAAGAAATCACCTATCCCAGGGTTAAGGTTAAACTGACAGGGCCGGGCACGGTGGCTCACACCTGTAATCCCAGCACTTTGGTAGGCCAAGGTGAGTGGATCATGAGGTCAGGAGTTCAAGACTAGCCTGGCCAAGATGGTGAAACTCCGTCTCTACTAAAATACAAAAATTAGCCAGGCATGGTGGCAGGCACCTGTAATCCCAGCTACTCAGGAGGCTGAGGCAGGAGAATCGCTTGAACCCAGGAGGGAGAAGTTGCAGTGAGCCAAGATTGCGCCACTGCACTACAGCCTGGGTGACAGAGTGGGACTCCATCTCAAAAAAGAAAAAAGAAAAGAAAGAAAAGAAAGAAAAGAAAGAAAAGATTAAACTGACATTGGCTGGGCATGGTGGCTCACACCTGTACTCCCAGCACTTTGGTAGGCTGATGCAGGTGGAACACTTGAGGTCAGGAGTTCGAGACCAGCCTGGCCAACATGGCGAAACCCTGTGTTTACTAAAAATACAAAAAAATTAGCCGGGGGTGGTGGCATGTGCATGTAGTTCCAGCTACTCTGGAGGCTGAGACACAGGAATTGCTTGAACCCAGAAGGCAGAGGTTGCAGTGAACTGAGATTGCACCACTGCACTCCAGCCCGTGTGACAGAGTGAGACCCTGTCTAAAAAAATAATAATAAAATAAAAAAATAAAAATTGAGATATCACATGTAAAGTGCTTAGCACAGAGTTTATGCTCAAAAGTATTAGTTGTTCCCTGTTTGGTACACAAAGGGCCCATCACAAATGCAGGTGACTGCTGCATGCAAATATCTGCCCTACTTAACTGTCTCCCCAGGAGTATGGGGGTCACCTCTGCTTAGGGTCACCTTGGACTCCACCCCCCAAGTCCTCCTGCTTATGACATTAGCTTATTTTTTCTTCCTTCTTCAAAAGAAAAGTTTTAAACATACACAAAAGAAGAGAGAACTATATTTACACCCATCACCAGCTAGTTTCAACTATCAAGCAAAACATCTAGTCTCATGTCACCTATTCTCCCATCTCTTTTTTACTTTGAATTTTATTTTATTTTTTTAGATGCAGTCTCCCTCTGTGGCCCAGGCTGGGGTGCAGTGGAGTAATCTCCATTCACTGCAACCTCTGCCTTCCAGGTTCAAGCAGTTCTCCTGCCTCAGTCCCCCTGAGTAGCTGGGATTACAGGCACCTGCCACCACACCTGGCTAATTTTTGTATTTTTAGTAGAGACAGGGTTTCACCATGTTGGCCAGGCTGGTCTCGAACTCCTGACCTCAAGTGATCCGCCTGCCTCTGTCTCCCAAAGTGCTGGGATTACAGGCGTGAATCACCGCACCCGGCTTCTTTGAATATCTTAAAGCAAATCCAGTCATCATATTATTTCACCCATAAACACACCAATATGTGTCTTTTTTTTTTTTTGGTTTTTTGTTTGTTCTGTTGTCATTTTTGAGACAGAGTGTCACTCTGTCACCCAGGCTGGAGTGCAGTGGCATGATCTTGGCTCACTGCAACCTCTTCCCCCTCGGGTCAAGCAATTCTCCTACCTCAGCCTCCCATGTAGCTGAGATTACAGGCACACACCACCATGCCTGGCTACTTTTAGTATTTTTAATAGAGACAGGGTTTCATCATGCTGGCCAGGCTGGTCTCGAACTCCTGACCTTGTGATCTGCCTGCCTCGGCCTCCCAAAGTTCTGGGATTACAGGTGTGAGCCACCCCGCCCGGCCATCCACGTGTATCTTTAACAGATAGAGATGCTAAAGGACAAAACCACATTTATCACACCCAACAAAACTAGGAATGATTCATTAATACAATCTAATATGTAGTCCATATTTAACTTTTCCCAATTGTCTCAAAAACTTTTCTTTCCTGTTGATTTGTTTGGATCAGATTTCTCCAAAGGCCTGTGTTACATTCGATTGTAAGATCTCTTGGGTATTTTTCTATCAGCCTGCTTCAACATGTTCTGTTTTCAGTGGAAATGCTAGAATGAGGAAATCATTACCACTTGAAAGTCTCTCCAACTCACTTTCCTGAATCCTTTTCAATAACACAAGAACAAGCATCTCCTTTTTTTTAGTTTTTTTTTTTTTTTTTTTTTTTTTTTTTTTTTTCCTTTGGAGGCTGGGCCCAGGCTGGAGTGTGGTGCAGTAGCTGGGACTACAGGCGTGAGACTTTACTTCTGGCTAAATTTTGTATTTTTAGTAGAGATGGGTTTTGCCATGTTGCCCAGGCTGGTCTTGAACTCCTGGACTCAAGTGATCCATCCGGCCTCCCAAAGTACTGGGATTACAGGTGTAAGCCACTGCGCCAGCCTGTATGGAGGTTCCTTTAAATGGGACCATTCCCTGTTTTTAAATGACAATAAGTGTTTCCCCCCTTTCCAGAATCTTTAAAATAAATGGATTCCTCTAATAGTTTTCAAAATCCAACAATCATCCCAGTGAAGTAAAAAGGCAGGATTTGTATTATTTCTTGTTTTAGAGGGTAAAAACTTCTGGGGATTTCGTTCTTTTCAAAATGACTTTTTTATGCCCTCCCACCTGCCTTTTGAAATCCACCAACCACAATATTTACCCCATCCCCCTCTTCTCTCCCTCCATCTCTCTCTCTCTCCTTTACACACTCCCTCTCTCTCTCTTTTTAGCAGCAACATACAAGCCGGCCATATTAGAGAGATGGAAATAAAGCTTCCTTAATGTTGTATATGTCTTTGAAGTACATCCGTGCATTTTTTTTTAGCATCCAACCATTCCTCCCCTGTAGTCCTCGCCCCCTCAAATCACCCTCTCCCGTAGCCCACCCGACTAACATCTCAGTCTCTGAAAATGCACAGAGATGCCTGGCTACCTCTCGCCCTGCCTTCAGTCTCACGGGGCTCAGTCTCTTTTTCTCTTTGGGTAAGTTAGACTCACATCTGCATGCTCCCGAGGGTTCAGAAGTGTAGCCGCAACGTGAAGAGGATGGGGGCAGGGGATAGGAAAGAAGACCTAGCCCTTCCCTCTGTGTCCTTGGGAGGGGAGGTGCTGGGGACTGGAAGGGACGTTGCTGGGGAGTGTAGAACCCTGGGACTACTTAGTCACAGAAATGTTGGGTCAGGGGATCTGAGTGTTGCTGGGGGCTGACAGTGGTCAAAGGAGGTGAATCTTCTCTGGATTTCCCCTAAGTGGACCAGTGTGGGGGTGGGGCAGAGAGTGGATTGACCTGCAGTCTCTTCAGGGATTTTTTTTTTTGTAGCTGCCGCAAATGTGGGGTCCTGGGACTTAATGTTCCCTTAAGGGGCTTCTTTTCGGAACCTTGATCCTGGTGGATTTAGGGTGTTAGGAGAGTGTGCGGGGGAAGTGGTGGCAGAAAGTTGAGTCTGGGTCTGGCTTCCTGGCACTCGGTCTCACTGATCTGTTGGAACGTGTGTGGGAGTAGGTGGGAAGCGGGCTTGGGGAATGATGTCTGGATTGGGAGGAGACCTGCTGAGGCACGCAGTGATGGAGAAGGCACCTTTGGCTTGGGCCCGATGGAATGGAGGAGGGGCCAGGTGTAGAGATTCAGGAAAAAATGGAACCCACGGGCTGAGCGAGGTTGCAGCCCTTTAAATCCAGCCTCAGAACTGCCCAGCCCAGTCTTGCAGACTGTCCTGTCAAGTGGCCCCAGATATTAATTTTGTATTTGACCACTCACACGACTTCCTGGTGGGGAAGTGGGCTAGAAAGTTATTTGCAAGCCTGCTTTGTAGAGTTTCGTTCTTGCTCCTAAACTTACTTATTGCTGGAGCAGCAACTGAGAGTCAAGTCCAAGGACTTGATGGAAATATTGGCCACCACAAAGCCTCTCTCTCTTTCTGTGGCGTGATGTGCTGGGTTTGGGGTAGGAGTGCTAAACACAGACAGTGCAGAGGCCCTGCCAGCCTGCTTTGCTGAGTTACTTGGCATATTAACATCAGGGCAGGAATGCTATGGAATCTCCGGCAGGACCTGGGTTTCAAGCCACCTTTGTCATTTACGTAATGACCACAGGCAAATTACTCAACCCCTCTGAGCTTCAGTTCCCTCCCGGTAAACTAAAGAACGCCTACTGCCTGGCGTGTTTGTGATCTGGGCACGGCAGGAACTCATGAATGGCTAATGTAAGAATGCTTTTTGTGAGCCCAGGCACTGTGTCTTGTTCAGCCCTCACAGCAATCTGAGGTAGATTCTATTACCTCAGGTTACAGGGAGGAAACAGATGACTATGGTAACGGGTAACGGGAGCTGAGATTTGAACTCCCTGTGTCTGACTTCACCACATTCTCTTAAACGTTGGATTCTACTGCCCCCAATGTTCAAGAAATGGCACTGCTGTATTAACAGTACCTAATTGATCAGTCTCAGGACACGCTGAAAGAGGGGGAGTTGGGTGAGTGGACTGTTGCAAGGAGCCCCAAATGGAGGACAGGACCCCTCCCTCAGGAGTTAGGAAGCGCTTCCTGCAGGAGGGAAGCCGCCTGGTGAGAGCCATGGCTAAGTAAAGTTAGAAAGGGGGCTCAGTGACCAGGACCCAGAGCCCTGGGCTAGGGCAAGGAAGAGGGAGTCTGGGATGAAGAGGTCTGAGTGTTGGGGGTGGGGAGATGGTGGTGGGAGGCAGCTAAAGCTTCTGCAAAGCTAAGTGGGAGAGGATGCAGGAATGGGGATCCTGAACTTGAACTTGATTGGTGCTGCAATGAGGCATGTCCCTGGCACTCCAATGCTGAGGGCTGAGTTGACAATGGAACTTTGGTGGTGTTGCAGTAGCATCGATCCCCGGGATGGAGGATGCCACAAGTGATGAGGGAGGGGACTCTGTCGGGCTGGGCTTGTGGGGATGACTATGGAGGTGGCCATAAGAGAAGAGGGCCATAAGAGAAAGGGCAGGTGGGCAATCAACTGTACCTACAACAGAAGCATATGAGGCTAATTTAGCTAGAAACAATTCAAATGACTGGACTTCCCTCAAGTTTTTCTTGAGACCGTTAACTCCACAGTCACTGGCCTGCTTACCAATGTATGGATTATGTTAGGGGAGGCATAGAAAGTGGAGTCTGGGCTGAGCACGGTGGCTCGTGCCTGTATCCCAGTGCTTTAGGAGGTTAAGGTGGGGATCGCTTAAGGCCAGGAGTTGGAGACCAGCCTGGGCAACATAGCAAGACCCTGTCTCTATAAAAAAAAAAAAGAAGAAAGAAAAAAAGAAAAATGAGCCAGGCATGGTGGCGTGTGCCTGTAGTCCTAACTGTTCCAGAATGCTGAGGTAGAAGTATCAAGAGTTCCAGGCTGCAGTGAGCCGTGATCACACCACTGCACTCCAGCGTGGGCAACAGAGCCAAACCCTGTCAAGAAAGAAAGAAAGAAAGAAAGAAAGAAGAAAGAAAAAGAAAGAGAGAAGAGAGAGAGAGAGAGA
Organism: Rhinopithecus roxellana; assembly: GCF_007565055.1. Lineage (NCBI taxonomy): Eukaryota > Metazoa > Chordata > Mammalia > Primates > Cercopithecidae > Rhinopithecus > Rhinopithecus roxellana. The sequence continues at coordinate 77,155,455 of NC_044563.1, forward strand.
GAGAGAAAGAGAGAAAGAAGAGAAAAGGAAAGAAGAAGAAAAGAAAGAAAGAAAGAAAGAAAGAAAGAAAGAAAGAAGAAAGAAAGAAAGAAAGAAAGAAAGAAAGAAGAGAAAGGGAAAAGAGAGAAGAAAAGAGAAAAGTGAAGTCTGGTCCTCACTCTGGCCCAATGCACATATCTGCTGCTTGTGGTGGCAGGACCCAGACATGGCGAGAAAGCTGTCTCTTCTTCCTTTAGTAGACTTTATTGAGCCCCACTCTGTGCCACCCACTGTCCTGGGTACCAGGGATACCAAGATGAATAAGATCAGTTTCCTGGAGCCTCTTGAGGAAACAGGCCCGTAAACAAATAATACAAGACAACATTGTATGTATGGTAACAATAATAGCAATAAGATCATCAGTCGCAGCTAACTTTTGTCCAGGCCATGTGCTAGGCACTGTGCTGAACTTCATGCAGATAGTAAGTCACTTAATCCTTACGACAGCCCTACGAAGTTGGGCTTATTGTCGGCTATATTACAGATGAGGAAACTGAGGCACTGGGGGGTACTATCTATCCTGCATCATGCTCCCCCAAGTCATGTGGAAGAGATAGGAACAGGGCTTGAGTGAGGACAAGGACACTGGGGAAACAGTCACCGAGGCTAATGCCCTGTGAGCTGGGACCTGAAGGATAAGTAGGAGGGCCCCAGGGACAGGAGGGCAAATGAGCTTCCCAACCTGAAGCAAAAAATGTGCAAAGTCATGGAAAAGGGAAGCAAGGTGGTGTTTTCAGAAAAATCAGAACGGGGTCACTGGAGTGAAGGAGACCTGGGGGCTGGGGGCTGGCAGGAGATGAGGCTAGGGTATAAGTTGCCCTCAGATGGCAAAGGGCTTGGAAGCCGTGCCAGGAGCCTGGACTCGATCCTGAAAGCGGTGGGTAGCCGTTGGAGGTTTGGAGGTGAGGAGTGATGAGGGTGGGCTGCTCCTGGCTGCACGGGGATGGACTGGAGTGGCCGGGGCTGGGGAGGCCCTGGAGCAGGAAGGGTCTGGATGGTACGGCAGTGCAGGTGCGGAGATACGGGCTGGATGCCACACTCACCTGGGAGGCAGGAGCTGCCCTGGGACAGTTCATCTGTTTAGACACTTAAAAAAAAAAAAAAAAAAAAGGAGGAAATAATTACCATCCTCATAGTTTGCTGTAGGGTGGAAAGACGAGTGAAGAGATTAACTTCCAGTCTCTGCAAGAGATAGCATTTGGCGGATGAGCAATTTTCAGTCTCTGCAAGATGGGCTAGTTAGAACAGTGGATGACACGGTGCCTGAGGGCCCAGATGTGCCTTGGAGACAGCAGGGGGGCCCGCCACTGCTGACGTTTTGGATCTAAGTCAGAAGTCACATCCCATTGATGATCATTTTCCTTCTGTGAGTTGAAAATCAGGAGACACAGGCCCCAGACCTGGTCTCAAATACAACCAGGAAGACTTGCGTGCCTTCCTTGTATGGAGGTTTCCTTTAAATGCAACCATTCCTCTGGCCGGCCTGCCTGGATTGGACCTGCCATATAGTCGGCAAGAG